>NW_024064787.1:0-12253 GCF_009727055.1 Benincasa hispida | reverse complement strand
ATATTTTTACAAACTTTGTAGGTAAGAACACAGCGTAGAGGGCAACGTTGGACGTTGCTCAAATGGCCAACCATCAAACTCACTATTATAGACACATGCATTTTGTACCACCACGCTAATGTTTTATGGATCCTGGTGTTTTGATAAATAAATTTCTATATAGTTTTTCTATCTAATTAATAAAATTTAGAAATGTTCTTTGAAATTTCAACCAAAACTCATCTCATGATAGAAAAGTCTAAGTATGCATGTCGTAGCAGTCAGATCATAAGGTGTAAGGAGGCGTTACAACACCTCTTCGTGTGTTACAATTTATCTCAAGTGTTTCAGGAACCATGCCCATGAGTCTGCAGACTCTTCATCTGCAACAACAAATGCAAGTGAAAGAAGATGCTCGTTCGAATCAATTGATGTAGCAATCAATAATTTTCCTCGATTATTGCCATATAAGTGGGTACCATCTATCTGAATTATCGGCCGACATTTATTAAAAGCTTCTATACGAAGATCAAATGCCCAAAATACAGAAGTTAGGATAACATGGCCTTCAGTAAACGTTTCTTTCACTCTCCACCTCAGGATTGGACTGCTTAACCATATACAACCACCTGAGTAACAATTTGTAAGTCTCATCCCAATTACCGAACACTTTAGTCAACGCTTTTCTTTTGCCCTCTCATATCATATGGTAAGGAACATGATATCTAAACTTTGATTTGATGTTAGACTGCAGTTGGGTCACGATGATAGATGGTTTCTATCTTACGGCACCACAGAACTCTAATGCAATCATTGATGAATCCAATTGCACATGACTCTAACTCAGTTCTGAATAAAAACATGTATGTTGCTCATCATACTTAGTGATCTCGAACAAGCCATGCGATTTTTTCTTTATTGCATGAAGTTTCCATTTGCAATTTTTGCTAAGTTGGATTAATGTAAAAATTAGCCATTGAAAAACTTTACCAAAACTCCTAAATTGAAATTAAATGATTTGGTTGTCAAATATCTTTGACAACCAAATCATTTACTTTGTACGACTCACCACCAACACAAATTTCTCTCTCTCTATATATTCATACTCACAATAGAATCATCATTCTAAAACAAATATCTTTCTTATTTACATTTTTCACACCATTTTTCTCTCTTTCTCTTAACTTTCTCTTTATTCAATTTTCAAAAATCATGAGGAAGAGCAAAGGGAGGCAAAAGGTGGAGATGGTAAAGATGCCAAATGAGAGAAACCTTCACGTCACCTTCTCGAAGCGTCAGTCCGCCTCTTCAAGAAAGCTAGCGAGCTCTGCACACTTTGTGGTGTTCAGACCAAAGTCCAATTAATTAGGCCCAAAGGACAGACCTAACTCCAATTAATTAGACCCAAAGGCCAGACAAAAGTCCAATTTAATTAGGCCAAAAGGCGAGGCCCATTGGCTAATCAAAGCTATCTCCCAGCCCATGAAGCCCATCAAGGACAGGCCCAAGTCCAATTAAATTAGGCCCAAAGGCCAAACCCATTAGCCAATCAAGGCCAAACCCAAGCCCATGAGACTATTTTTATTTAACAATATTTCGATAAAAAAAAAAAAACAACTTAGATAATTGTTTGACATATTTATTTTTTCATGCATTAAGGAAATGAAATTTCCTAACTCCCAAATCTCAATACTTAATGATCCATTATAACTTTTAATTTCCTAATATTAATCATTATTAGTAACTTCTAATTATTTAATTAGTAATGGGTTTACTATTTTTTAACTTTTAGAACCTCAATGAAAATCCAACTAATCAATTATCAAACCTAAATCACACATTTCTATAATTTCTTTCTCTAATGAGTAGAATGAACCAATTTTTAATTAAGAGTTATTATACTTCATAAAAAAAAATTAGGAGTTATTCTGTAAATGTCAAAACAGATTAATAATATAAGAATGTTTGGATAATTGTTGGCATATTTATGCCATATCGATTTTCTATTTTTCATGCATTAAGGAAATCAGATTTCCTAACTCCCAAATCTCAATACTTAATGATCCATTGTAACTTTTAATTCTCTATTCTTAATGATTACTAGTAACTTCTAATTATTTAATTAATAATGGATTTACTATTTTAATGTTTAAATCTCAACGCAAATCTAAGTAATAAATTATCAAACCTAAACCACACATGTCTATAATTTCTTTTTATGTATATATAAATCACTAACCATGCCTATCAAATTCATATTAATTAATGAGAGTGAAAAGAAAAACTAAAATTCACAATGTATGAACAATATTAGGTTAAAATGCAATTTTCATCTTTGGATTTTAAGTGTCTTTTTAAAAGATTCATGAACGTTAAGAAGTGTTATGTATTCTTGATCTTTCAATTTTATAATTGGCCTTAGAACATTAAAAAAATATCTTACACGCCGTTGAAGTTTAATTTTATATCTAATGTATCCTTGACATATTCAAAATAACATAGAGAAAAGTTGGAAACGTCTATAAATAGGAGGCTTTAGGCTGGAAGTTAAACAGATTTTCAAACAAAACTCAGTAGTAAAAATCGTGTGAAAAGGATGAAGTAATTCTGTTAGTTAGAAGAAGAAAACGCAAGGGAAGTGCTGCCCAAATTTCCTTCTGATTTAATAGGGAAAGCTCTACTGATTAAACCATAAGGAATAATAAGGAATAACTAGGATTGCAGTCAAGGTAAGTAGTTTATCTAACCCTCTCTTTAAGTGTTTCATGGTAGTGCACCTTTAATATGTTGCATAATTATGTTATTGTTATGTTGCATTGCATGTTTAAAATACGTTTATCGACAAGGGACCCCATGCATTATGTTTGTTCATAAGATTAAAATGTAGAAGTAGCAGAAACTCCATCAACAGTTGCTTTAGTTGAGGAAGTAGCTTCAAGTACAGTAAATTCTCTATAAAAAGTATAAGGGAGGGGACTGATGTAGGTCCTGAATTTCTACGCGAATCAAAAAGGAAGTTTTCAAATCATTGACTCAAACCTATTGTCGAACCCCACTCAGCTTAATATGGAGGTACTTATGGCGGGCCGAGACTTTCTTTCTAAATCTTCGAAGTACCCGGTAATACTTGATCATACGAGAGTGTGAAAAATTCTCCACCTTTCTATCAGTTGCAACATGAAGAACATGCCTTAGCTTATGGGTAAAAGAAAGAAGCTTTTTTTTAATGCTTCGCTTCTCTCCCTATCGGTCAACCTCTATTAGGTTCTTATTCAAGGGAGTTTAGTCTAAGGCTGACTGTTGAGAATCATATCAGATGAGCTTTCTCTTTTATATGATATGAGAGGACGGGAGCCACTTCCTTATTACCATTTAGACAATCTCCGATCATCCGATTATTACAGAGATCAACCTAAGCCAGAATATGAACCATAAAAGAAAATACTGACTAAACCGATCACAAGAATACCAATTACAGTGACTATTGTTATGTTTAGTCGGGCGGCGGCCGTTAGGTCACCTATTTTGAGTTATGGACACACAAGGTCAAAACAAATCCATCTTTGTTTATGCTGCTAACTCTCAGTTTGGTCCTACTTCTGGTTCATTTTGTTACTAAAAACGAAGGACCCACCCCCCGAGTATATGCTTCAACAGGAATTAAACAAGGGTAGATTGATGCAATTTTAATTAGATAAAGGTTATGCTTCTAGGGCTAGCAGGACATGTATGGTTGCACCCCTCTAGATCCAATTCTATGTCAAGATTATGCTAGGGACTAACAGAGTATGTATGGTTGCACCCCTCTAGTCCAATCTTACGTTTATGTTAATGGTTGATGTTGGATGCGACTCTGGCCCTACTGACTACATGACCCGCTAATCATCAGATGAATTAGTTTCCGCCTAAGTCCTCATCTTCCTATCAGGGTATAGAAATTTACGTTAGAAGCATAACCGACCTCCATATATTATTATATGTTTTCGGTCCCAATCATATATTTTCAGGACATGTGCATGTAATTGTACATTTGGTCACTACCCCAGGTGAGAACTACTTACTGGGTATATTATATACTCATCCTATTTTTACAGACTTTATAGGTAAGGACTCAGTGTAGGTTGCAGAACTGGACGTCGCTCAAATGGCCAACCATCAAACTCACTATTATAGGCATATGCATTTTTGTATCACTACGCTAATGTTTTATGGATTCTGGTGTTTTGTAAAATAAACTTTTTATATACTAATGTTTTATGGATCCTGGTGTTTTGTAAAATAAACTTTTTATATAGTTTTCTACCTAATTAATAAAATCTAGATATGTTCTTTTGAGATTTTTACCAAAACTCATCTCATGATAGAAAAATCTAAGTATGCATGTCGTAGCGGTCGGACCATAATATGTAAGGATGCGGTCGTTACAAAAATCGTCATTCAAAATGTCCTAGAAGCCTAAACTATGCTACAAACGCAACGTAAACATTACAAACAACCATTTTACGATGCTACGAACATGATGTAAATCTACTTATACAACTTTTGAGACTAAATAAGTAATTCAATAGTCTTAAAATTATTTAGTCCATCTCTCGAAAGCTATAAATAAGCTAAAAGAAAGTTCCTAAAATGTAACAACCCAGATTTGTACGCATACACTACAAGAAATTAAATATTGAAATTTATTAGATGATAAATATAAATACCCTAACCTTAATTTAGGAAGTAGAGAAACAATTAAAATAATAATAATAATAATAATAATAATAAATTAATTAATTAATAATAATAAACATAAAAGAAAATTGGAAAGAACGAAGGAGGAGAGAGCGAGACTCTAATTAATGATAAATAAATAAATAAATAAGTAAATAAAAGAAAATTGGTGAGAGAGAGAGAAAGATGGAGAGAGCGAGATTTGAGAGAAAATTGGAGAAAGCGAAAGTGGAGAGAACGAGATTCCTGGAGAGAGCGAGATTGAAGGAAAATTAGAGAGAACGGGAATTGTAACGAGAAAGCTGGAGAGAGCGAGATTTGTAGCGAGAAAGTGGGAGAGAGCGAAAGCCACCCAACAAGAAAGCTGGAGAGAGCAAGAGTGAAGAGAAAATTGGAGAGAGCGAGAATTGTAGCGAGAAAGATGAAGAGAGCGAGACGGAAGAGAAAATTTGAGAGCGAGAGTGGAGAGAGCGGGATTCCCAGCGAGAAAGCTGGAGAGAGCGAGATTCTGAGAGTAAGGAGAGCGAGATTTAGACAGAGTGAGAGTGGAGAGAGCAAATTCCTAGCGAGAAAACTTGAGAGAGCGAGATTCTGAGAGCAGAGTGAGCGAGATTTGGACAGAAGCACGAATTATGCGTTGAATTTGACCACGATCTTATAGATTATACATGAAAAAACCCTAAAATTGAATATAAACAAAGAATGATGACGTAAGGAAAAACGTTAGCCAAGATTAGGTGTCTTATTGAGAAGAATCCTTAAACCCTAAGTAATTTTAAAGAAGCCACCTGTAGGATGATTTGTCACACTGAGAAGAGCTGAAAACTACTATAAATAGGACCCTTTGCCTGAAGATTTAACCAATTCTCAAACAAATCTCAGTAATAATGAATCATGTGAAAGAGTAAGTGTGAGTGAGGAAGTTCTGTGAGGTTAAAAGAGAAAAGCTCGGGTAAGGTGCTGCCCAAATTTCCTTCTAGTTTGAAAAGGGAAAGCTCTACTGATCAAATCATAGAGAATAATAAGGAATAACTAGATCATAGTCAAGATAAGTAGTTATCTCACCAGTGTTTCATGGTAGTGTACCTTTAATATGTTGCATAATTATGTATTGTTATGTTGCATTACATGTTTAAAATATGTTTATTGACAAGGGACCCCATGCATTATGTTTGTTCATAAGATTAAATTTTAATTAGATAAAGGTTATGCTTCTAGGGCTAGCAAGGCATGTATGGTTGCACCCCTCTAGACCCAATTCTATGTCAAGTTTATGCTAGGGACTAATAGGGTATGTAAGGGGGTTTTGCCCCCCAAAACCCCTTCCCCTTAAGTTTCCCCCCCCAAAATTCTTAACCGTTTTTTAAAGTTAAATGGGTTGATGTTGGATGCGACTCTGGCTCTACTGACTGCATGACCCGCTAATCATCAGATGGGTTAGTTTCTCGCCCAGTCCTCATCTTCCTATCACGGCGGAGAAATTTACGTTAGAAGCATAACCGACACCACATGTTATTATACGTTTTCGATCCAACAATATGTTTTCATGACATGTATCTTGTGATTGTACATTTGGTCACTACCCTATGTGAGAACACTTATAGGGTATATTATATGCTAACTATCAAAGCTATAAACACACACAACATTTTTTAATTATCAAAGCTATAAACACTCACACTATGTGTTAATTATCAAAGCTATAACACTCACCTTAATTGCTTAGGAGCCTTTCCTCATAGTTCCCTTTTCTTCCTCGGGCTCCCTTTTTACCCCTAGAATTCACATCCAACTTACAGCTTAGATTACTCATATTTCTAAACCTTATTTTAAGATATTTCCTTCTACCCAACTATTCTAAATGTCTCAAGAAGCTTACCATAAAATCTTACCTTTATAACCTTCATGGTTTAGCCCGGAATCATCCAAATATCAAGACTGGCACAGCTTACCCGATAGCTCGACCCTCTATCTTTTCCTCATTCTCCAGCCCAATTCCTTAGAGCTTCTTCCTCCGGCAGCCTCACCATGAAAACTTGAACTCTCTTAAACTCTCAAATGGCTTTGGAATTACATCAAACACTCGAGTATATTGGGAGATCTCCTCGTCTCAAGTTGATGCATTCTCCTTCCCCTCACTGTCCAATGCACTTCTACTCTCTCCCTCTTTTTACGAATTTTATGATTTTGTGATTAGAAAATGAAATCCCAACGGCTCTATTTATAGGCATCCAAACCTCCTATGGTGTTGACACCACCTACTTGGCTGCATGGCCAAATGTTTAATCCTCCCTTTATCAACGTAAGCTGACTTCACCTTGGTTCAATGTGTGTTCTTCTCAAACGCATCCAACACAATTTCTTAGGTTTAAGAATTCCTCTTAATCGGACACCACAATTTTTAATGACGTTTGCCCTTACGTCTTCAAGCTTTGTTTTATCAATTTAGGGTTTTTCAATGCATAATCTATAAGATCGTGGCCAATTCACACATAAATGCCGGCCGTTCGATGCACAGGCCGTTTCCCTTCGATCGCGTGGCGTGACGTTCGAATGAGACGTTCAGGTTGCTCTCGCTCTCTCCAAACTTTCTCGCTCAAATGCTCGCTTCCTCCACTCTCGCTAAGGATCTCGCTTTCTCCAGCCTTCTCCCTCATTTGGCTCTCGGTAGTGTCGCTCTCTCAATGTTTCTCGCTAAGGATCTCGCTCTCTCCAGCCTTCTTCGCTAGCTTGAATCTCGGCCGTGTCGCTCTCTCCAGGTTTCTCTTCTAAGGATCTCGCTTCTCCAATCTCGCTAGCGTCGCTCTCTCTTCTTTCTCTCCACCCTTTTCTTTCCAACTTCGCTCTCTCGCCAGTCTCTCGCTCAGCCAAATCTCGCTCTCTCCCATTCTTTCGCTCAAATCACTCCTCGCTGCCTCCACTCTCGCTGCCTCTGCTCTCGCTCTCTCCCATTTCTTCTCCCATTTTCTCTCAATCTCGCTCTCTCCATTTTCTCTCCAATCTCGTTAGCTTTCGTGAATATCGTTTATCTCCGTCAAACTCTACACGAATTTTCCAAATAATTTTTCTAATATTTTCCTCAGTTTTTCAATCCTTTCTTCACTATTCAGGATTTAAGTCTTCAAGGTTTTCTCTTCATTTATCCCTTTTAGGATCCTCTCTACTCGTACTCCAGGATCAAATATGTTATCAAACTATAATACTTAACCATTATAGTTTGCATTCACTCTTACTAATTGTTGATCCCAGAAGATAACAATTATTACGTTATTATGAAAATTGTACAATTATTTGATTATTTACATAACATAGGATTTACTTTCTCCTAATTAACCCCTTAATCACTTACTTAAGTAGGAAAATGGAGATCCGGGTTTTCACACAAATCCAATTAAATTAGGCCAAAAGGCCAAGCCCATTAGCCAATCAAGGCCAGCCTAAGCCCATGAGACTATTTTTATTTAACGATATTTCGATAAAAAAAAACTTATAAGTTTAGATAATTGTTGGCATTATTTATAGGCATTTTGGTTTCCCTATTTTTCGTGCATTAAGAAAATGAGATTTCCTAACTCCAAATCTCAATACTTAATTATCCATTGTAACTTTTAATTTCCTAATATTAATCAATATTTAGTAACTTCTAATTATTTGATTAGTAGCGGATTTACTATTTTTTAACTTTTAAAACTTCAATGGAAATCCAACTATCAATTATCAATCCTAAACCACATATTTCTAAATTTCTTTTTAGGTATATATAAATCATGTCTATCAAATTCATATAATTAATGAGATTGAAAAAAAAAACTAAAATTCACAATGTATGAACAATATTAGGTTAAATTGCAATTTTACTCTTTAAATTTCCTATTTTGTTCAAATATTCATGAATGGATGCTTGATCTTTAATTTTTTATAATTGACCTTAAAAATCTAAAAATATCTCATATGTCCCTCAACATTCAATTTTATATCTAATTTAGCTCTGATTTGGTTTTTCAAAATTAACTTTTAATACATTACTTCCACCTTATAACTTTATTTGTTTTAAAATTAAGTTTTATTTGTTTTAACATTTTAGCTTCGACCTGTTTTTCAAATTTTATAAGCTTAATTTTCAAAAAGACTTATCAAAAGTTTTATTTTCTTTTAATTATGGTGAAAATGGCCCTAGTAAAAAAAAAAAAAGAGATGAAAAAAAATAAATTTTTGAAAAAGTTAGAAGTTGACTCGTCACTTGAAACACAGATATTAAACAGAAAAGACATAGACAAACCACTAATAACAACAAACAAACTAGTAAAGTAAAGACAAGAGTGAAGTTTTTCTAAATTAATTTTAAAAAGAAGAATAAATCAAGCTTTGTTTGAAAAAAATAAACATAGTTTAGGCTTCTAGGACATTTTGAATGATGGTTTTAGACTTCAAAAGAAATTTAGGTGAATTTAGGAGGGAGGGGTTCACAACTTGCAGAGGGGTTCCAACACTTTTTAGGAACTTTCTTTTGGCATAGTTATAAGCTTTGAGAAATGGGCTATATAATTTTAGGACTATTTAGAATTATTTATTTAGTCTCGATAGTTGTATAGTGGATTTCGACCATGTTTCATAACATAGTAAAATGGTTGTTTGTAGTTTTTACAACACGTTTGTAGCATAGTTTAGGGCTTTTAAGGACATTTTGAAATGACGGTTCTAGTCTCTAAAGAAATTTAGGTAGAATCTAGGAAGGGAGGGAATTCAACTTCGATACTTTCTTGCACTTTGGTGGCTACTTGGTGGTTTTAATGGCATTTAGGTGGACTAGACACGTCGTAGTTTGAGGGAGAGGGGGTGAAATGTATATATTGTAATTGTTTTTTAGAATTATCTTTAAAGCCGAATGTGGTTGTACTTTAAAGGAACTTTTTCTTGGCTTATTTTGTAGAGATCGAGAGTTGAGTTATATGCTTTTAGACTATCGAATGACGGGTTTAGCCTTGAAAGAAATTTAGGTGGAATTTGGGGGGGGGGGGGGGACGGAGGGATAGATTCAACTCGATGCTTCTACATTTGTTTGCTACTTTTATAGGTTTAAATAACATTCGGTGGAATAAGAAATGTTCATAGCTTTGGGAGGATGTATATGGTAGTAATTTGTGGTTTAGATTTATTTTGAGCCTAATCTGGTGTACTTTAAAAGAACTTTGTTTCTTGGCTTATTTGTAGGCATCCGATAGTTTGTGAGAGGTTTAAGGGGCGTTTATGATTTTGTTTAAGTGGATTTACGACAGTGCTCGTAGCGTGAGGGAGAGAAAGATTAAATCTTTATTTTGTGTAGGGGATAGAAAATCAAATTTAAATTGTATACACAATTTTTTTTTTAATAGAATTTTTATTTGTGTATTGAATATCGAGTCTTATTTTTAAATATATAAGCTTTACTTTTTGTTATATTTGTCCCCAATTGATTTTGTTTTTAGATTAATTTTATGTTTGTGCTATTAAGTATTCATGAAATAAAAATTTGGTTCTTTGGTTTGTTTACAAAAAAATATAAAATTATAAAAACTTATGCCGATGCAAATTTAACTTTTGGCGATAGAAATCTGTGTAAGGAACTGAAAGTTTTTGTTGTTAAAAATATGCTTTTGCTAACGCAAATTGTATTTGTTGCGAAAAACGCAATATGCCGACGGAAACAAATGTGTTTGCCAAAAAATTGTATTTATGCCGACGAAAATAGTTTTTGTCTAGAGGACTTCTCCAACATGGATACAGCAACAATTATGTCTATGCAAAAAATGCGTTCGCATAACCTATCCCTGGAACGTTCTTTTTTTTTTTTTGTCGGGAACGGTGAAAATTTTTGTAAGTGAATTCTCCATAACTTTGTTTTTCTTTTAAAAAATACAATAGAATCAATTTGTGCACAATTTAGGTTGAATCAAAACCACAAATTGAACCATTAAATGCCTTACCTGAACTCATAATTTCAACGAAGATCTATCTTTAATTTCGTTTCTCTTAGAAGTTTTAACCAAATTTTTTACGATATGCATTAATTTTATGTGAGCCTATTTTTATTTAACAATATTTCGATAAAACCTTATTAAAACATTTTTTCAAAGGTTAAAATATTACCTAAACCATTATTTTAGGTTTGATATCGAGAAGCTGATGGGAAGTGAAAGTTTAAGAGTCAAAATGATGGTATCAGAACAAGTCTAAAGTCAAATTGATTTTGTTTCCAAAAAAAAATCAAATTTATTTATAAAAATTCCAAACCAATTTATTTAAGAGCAAATATACTAATTAGGAATTTTTCGGTAATAATCAAACAAATAATAATGAAAAATTGTTTAGATAATTGTTGGCATATTTATACATATCGGCTTTCTAATTTTTCAATGCCATTAAGGAGAGACGAGATTTCCTAACTCTAAATCTTCAATACTTAATGATCCATTGTAACTTATAATTTTCTAATAATAATCATTATTATTAACTTCTAATTTTTTAATTAATAATGAATTTACTATTTTTAACTTTTAAAACCTCAACAAAAATCCAACTAATCAATTATCAAAACTAAGCCACACATTTCTATAATTTCTTTTTATGTATGTTGGAAATGCAACCAAAGTTCCCCATTGGTTAGACTGTCCCACATTCGTTAGATAAGAGGAGGATCATCGGTATATAAATGAGTATAATATGTTTCACATATTATAAATTTTGGTTCAGTTCGGTTTGATCGAACCGTTTCCACCCCTATTTATAACAGTTAAATTCAAAATTCAATTATATATTTATAAGATAAACTCAATATTTCATTATTTTCTTTGCAATTTTCTATTCTTCACGAAGTTGTATCTACTATAACATTAAATTTGAATGTTTTCTTTTTCTTATTAAGAATTTGAAAAAAGCATAAGTTGTCATACCAAACCAAGCATTTTGTTAACACCAATTTATTTGTCAAATCTCTTTGACAACCAAATTATTTATTTTATACAACACACCACATACCCAAATTCTTGTATATATATATTCATTCACAACACATTCATCATTCTAAAACAAACAACATCGTCTTTTTTTACATTTTTCACACCATTTTTTCATGATAAAGAGTAGAGGAAAGCAAAAGGTGGAGATGGTGAAGATGCCAAATGAGAACAACCTTCAGGTCACCGTCGGTCCGGCCTCTTCAAAAAGCTAGTGAGCTCTGCGTACTTTGTGGTGTTCAGACCAAGTCCAATTAATTAGAACCAATAGCCAGACCCAACTCCAGTTAATTAGACCCAAAGGCCAGACCCAAGTCCAATTTAGTTAAGCCAAAAGGCCAGACCCATTGGCCAATCAAAGCCAAATCTAAGCCCATGAATCCCATCAAGGCCAGGCCCAAGCCCAAAGGTTAAGCCCAAGTCCAATTAAATTAAGCCCAAAAGCCGCACCCATTAGCCAATCAAGGCCAAACCCAAGCCCAAAGGCCAAGCTCAAGTCCAATTAAATTAGGCCCAAAAGCCGAACCCATTAGCCAATTAAGGCTAGACCCAAGCCCATGAGACTA
>NW_024064786.1:0-8207 GCF_009727055.1 Benincasa hispida | reverse complement strand
AAGTCAAAGTTTGGGCGAGCTCTTGTGGGTGAGTCCATTGATGGTGTGTCAAATTCTTAAGTGGCCAACTAGAATGACCTAGGTACTGTAGGGGTCGGTACCTTTGTCCAGTCAGGTAACTCTCAATCCTTTAGTTTTCTTGTTGAAGGAAAAGAACCATGGATCCTAGATTCAAGAGCAACATATCATCTAACAGGCTCATCTGATCAGTTTCTCTCATACCTACCAAGTGCTGGTAATGAGAAAATTCAGATTGCAGATGGGTCCTTTTCTCCTGTTGCAAGAAATGGTCATCTGTCTTCTCTTCAAGGGTTGACTTTATAGAATGTGTTGCATGTTCTAAAAATATCCTAAAACCTATTATCTATCGGTAAAATAACGAGGAATTTGAATTGTCGTGCTATTTTCTCACCAGATACTGTTTTATTTCAGGACTTGAGCTTAGGGACGACGATTGACATTGTCTGGCATGATAGGGGCCTCTATTTCCTTTCTAATGATGTTACCTTTAGGAGTTCTAGTAGGACTAGTTTGTTATCTTCATTTTCAACATCTGAAAAAGATTATTTGTTATGGAATTTTCGTCTTGGTCATCCAAACTTTCAATATATGAAATATTTGTTTCCCTATTTGTTTCATAGTGTGAATGTTTCTTCTTTATCTTGTAATGTGTGTGCGCGTGCAAAATAGCACCGAGTTACGTTCCCCTCTTAGCCTTACAAGCCTTCTTGACCATTTCATCTGATCCATAGTGATGTTTAGGGTCCATTAAACATCATTATTCTATCCAACAAGCGTTGATTTGTAACCTTTATTAATGATCACACTCGTCTTACATATGTGTTTTTACTCACTGACAAATAAGAAGAGACGTTAGTTTTGAAACAATTTTATACTAATATAGAAACCTAGTTTAACACCAAGATTGCAATTCTTCGGAGTGACAATGGCCGGGAGTTCACTAATAATACCCTTCATGAGTTCCTAACTTCTAAAGGTATTGTCCATCAAAATTTATGTGCTTATACACCCCAATAGAATGGGGTGGCTAAACGGAAAAATCATCACCTCATTGAAATAGCCCAGTCCCTAATCATTCTTGCATCGCTTCCTTCATATTTATGGGGAGATGTTGTTCAAACTGCAGTACACCTTATTAATCGGATGCCCTCTCGTGTTCTCAAATTTCCAACACCTCTTTTGAATGTTTCAAAGAGTCTTACCCATCCACGCGTCTCATTCCTGATGTTCCTTTTCAAATATTTGGATGTACTGTCTTTGTCCATAGTCATGGCCCTCACCAAACTAAGTTTGCTCCTTAGGTTCAGAAATATGTCTTTGTCGGGTATCCCCTTCACCAGCGAGGCTATAAATGTTTCCATCCAGCCTTAAGGAAGTATTTTGTCATGATGGATATAACATTCCTTGAGGATAGACTATTCTTTTTCATTAGTTCTCTTTAGAGGGAGAGTGCTAGTGAGAAAACTAACTTGTCCACATATTTCTTCCTGTGGATTTTCTTCCTGAACCTATTCTAGATATAAATCACACTATCCTTCCTACTAAACAAATGCCCCAGATAACATACTACAGGAAGAATCTTAGAAAAGAAATAGCGCCTCTTGTTGTTCCATTGGATACAGTCCATGAGTTGGAATCAGCATCAGCTCAAGGTCCAGATACTTCTATTCATAATGATACTAGTAAGTTTGTTGAGGGTGGTGTGATCGGAATTGGTGAAATTGTTCCAGATAATGTCAAAACTAGAGATAGTGATGAGACTGTTCTAGATAATGACAAAATTGGAGGTAGTGATGGGTCATCAGAAGAGGTTTAGGAGGATGAGAACTTTCTGTGTGAAAAACGTGTGTGACCACCGTACTAGTGAGTAGTTAGGAAAAGTAAGAGATTACAATGCTACTTGATATACCTATTACTTTACAAAAAGGGACCATATCGTGTACTAGGTATCCCATACACAGTTTCCTCTCGTATAGTAACTTGTCTTCTGGGTTTAAATCCTTCACTACTAAATTGGATACTCTGAAAATACTGATAAATGTGCATGTGTCCATGGAAATTCCTGAATGGAAGGCAACATTTGTGGAAGAGATGAAAGCTCTTGAGATAAATAAGACATGAGACCTTGTGGCTCTGCCTAAAGGGTATAAGACCGTTGGATGTAAGTGGGTGTTTACTGTTAAGTATAAGTCTGATGGAATGATTGATAGATACAAAACTAGATTGGTTGCTAAAGGGTTCATTCAGATGTATGGGATTGATTCCTCAGAAACCTTCTCTACAGTGGCAAAACTGAATATGATTCGTGTTCTTCTCTTAGTAGCCGTCAACAAAGATTGGCCTCTCTATCAACTTGATGTGAAGAATGAATTCCTTAATGTTGAATTAGAGGAAGGAGTCTATATGAATCCTCCTTCTGGATTTGAAGCTCGATTTGGTCATCAGGTCTGTAGACTTAGGAAATCCTTATATGGTTTGAAATAATCTTCGAGAGCTTAGTTTGACAGATTCACCACCTTTGTTAAGTCCCAAGGCTTCATTCAGGGGCATTCAGATCATACCTTGCTCACAAAGAAGTTTGGATCAGGAAAGGTGGCTATTTTAATTGTGTATATTGATGATATTGTTTTGTCGAAAGATGATGTCGTTGATATTACCAGACTAAAACAAAAAATGGGGGATGAATTCGAGATTAAAGATTTCGAGAGAAGGAATATCTATTTCACAACGAAAATACACCCTTGACTTGTTGAAAGAAACAAGGATGACTAGATGTAAACCTGCTGATACCCCTGTTGAAGTCAACACTAAGCTAGGAGACTTTGCCGACGGAACTCCTATTAATAAAGAGAGGTACCAATGTCTGGTAGGGAAGTTTATGTACTTGTCTCATACTAGGCCAAATATATCCTATGTTGTCAGTATGATTAGTCAATTTATGCATGCACCTTACGAGAAACATATGGAGGTTGTTAATCGAATTTTGAGGTATTTGAAATCTACTCCAGGAAAGGGCCTAATATTCAGGAAACATGACAGAATGTGCATTGAGGCTTACACCGATTCTGATTGGGTAAGTTCTATTACTGATAGAAAATCAACTCAGGATACTGCACCTTTTTGTAGGGTAATCTTGTGACTCGGCAGAGTAAGAAACATGGGGTGGTTGCCAGAAGCAGTGTTGAAGTAGAGTACAGGGCTATGAGTCTGGGTATATGTGAAGAGATATGGTTGAAGAAGGTTTTTTCTGACCTTCACCAAGAGAACGTCGTTCGTATGAAACTCTATTGTGATAACAAGGCATCTATAAGTATAGCCAACAACCCTATGCAACATGATAGAATTAAGCATGTGGAGATCGATAGACACTTCATTAAGGAAAAATGGGATAATGGCAGTATTTGTACTCCCTACATTCCTTCCTATCACCAAGTTGCTGACATTCTCACTAAGGGGTTACAATGCAAAACTTCAATATGTGTGTTAGCAAGTTGGGTCTTGTTGACATCTAAGTCCCAACTTGAGGGGGAGTGTTAAAAATACTGTATTTGTCCTAAGGACATATTAGTCTTTTTATATTTTCCTACTATATTAGGGTTTCCTATAATCTATTTATACATAGTGTCGGTGGTGAGTGTATGTACACAATTAATAAGAATTCTTCTATCATGGTTTTATCTCCCTAGTCTAGGGTTTTCCACGTAAACCTTGTCTCTTCTTTTCTCTTTCTCTTCCTTTATTTTTCATTACTCACAAACAAATAAAACCCAAAAACAACTCCAATAATAACATAAATATTTATCATTTCCGTTCTTTGATAGCTTAGTAATGCATAACATCTCTCCAAACCCACAATGAAGAGTCTTTTGTAGTGTGATATAATGAATGCTGTAAAATCAATCAGCACATCCAATTTTCATTCTTATGTAGTTTGGTACTAATATATATGTTGTTTTCTATTTGTTATATGAACATTCAAAATATTTCTTTAATTAGATTCACAGATCTAGACACAAAAAATAAAAATTTAAGATTTCATTTAAATTTTTTTAAATATAGATTTAGTTTTTAAAAATTTGAATTTATCGAGAAGCTATTTGACACTTTTGAAAACCTTTGAAAATATATACCTTTTATCGAATGCTGTTAAAAAACTTTTTTAAAAAAAAAACGATGTAGAGCTTGTTCATAGTCATACTGCTAATTAGATTTTATGGATTAGTTTGTTATATTATCATATAACAATAATATAACATTAAAAATGGATTAGTTTCTATCATATAACAATAATATACCATTTTCTTTTATTATTATATTATTATCATATAACAATAATATAACAAATTTTCTATTGTTTAGATTCGTTTGTGTGTTCTCATACAATTTAAAATGTCAGATTGAATCATCTTCTTCAATCATTTAGATGCATTTTCTTTTAAAAATAATAATAATACGAAAAATGATTCATTACAAATATTGCAATGAGACCCAAAATATTAGTCAATATAACACAATGTAAAAGAACTTGCAAATATAGTAAAATTTAGATATTACTCTCAAAATGTATCGGTGATGGATTTTATCATTAATAAAAGTCTATTAATGATAAGTCATATCGTTAGTAGGAGTATATTAGCGATGAAATCTATCGATAATAAATTTTAATCCTCATGGGCCGTCCAATATTACGAGAACATCCACAAACAAAGCAAACATTGATTTTATCACATTAAACAATAAATTTTCTACAAGAAAGTTGCTATGTTAAGATCACTTTGTGAGATGTGTACTAGAGCCCACCAAAAAGTATTCCAAGAAGTATGTCTATAATGGTATTGTTATCATAAAATGTTGGCCCATTCTCATCAATGGTCACAATCAGTTTGTCCACTTTGACAATGCACTTCACTTGTTTTCTTATTTTCAAATCTTCTTCTTTTCTCCTCTATCACACAATGGAGGATATTTTGTATCTTTCTTCTTGCCTAAAATAACATATAAAACTATCAAGTATAAAATAATTTCCCATCTTCTCCATTACACAACAGAGAATCTAGGCCTTGTATCTATTAAAATTAAGGTAATTACAATGCCTAACATTTTTTTTTTAATAATTAAGCGTATGACAATCTTTTGAAGAACTGCAAATATAGAAAAATCTAATAGTGATATACTCTATCATAAATCGATTCTTATCAGCGATATAGTCTATCACTCATACTACGAGATGGATCTAAATTTTGCTATGTCTACAAATTTTTTTGCATTATGCTATATTTGCTAATATTTTGAGTCTGATTACTATATTTACAACAACCCTTTGAAAATATGTGTGCAATTATGTGATGGATTTCTAAAGTTTAGTAGCTACTCACCAATCTATAAATACTACTGTTTGAAGAAAGAAGTTTTTGGATTCTTCAACAATTTAACATACTATCAAAGTCAAACATCTTGTGTTAAAATCCGTTATATAATATTGTTTTCCCCCTCATTTTGGTATTAATAATGAACATCTTAATTAATTTTTTTAGTACAACAAAGTGCAATTACCACGTCTAATCTATGCATACTTTGGTTTCTGGTGAGGAAGATTGCCTTAAGAATAAAAACTAAATAAATTAAATTAAATTTGTTGCAACTCATCGTGTTAAGCTTTTTACATACGCGGTGATAATATTTAGTATAATATAGAAAAAAATATCTTTTTATCCTTAAATTTTAGTTATAGTTCCCATTTGATTACGAGGAAATTAAGTGTAATATTAGAGTAAAATTAGCTTGAACTTGAAAAGTCTTTGCAAAATCAAGGCTAAATTTTTTTTTTTTGTTTTGTTTTTGTTTTATTTTTATTATTTAGTTTAGTCTTTTGAAAAGACTAAAATCTCTTATTTTATTATTTTTATTTGCTCAATTTGGTGTAGGTACACCATTTTCTACTTCTTTATTTTTTTTTGTTTCTATTTTTTTACCTGCTTGAAATGTAGTTGGTCAAGATTTTTGTGATGCGATCCTGCATCTTTTTTATATTTCTTCCTTCCTCTAGGATTAAATGCGACATCAATTAATTTAGATTTTCGATTGATCTCTTGTTTTAATGTTATGTATAAGTGTATTTTGAAGATTATTGCAAATCCTATGTGTGTGTGGTTCATCTATTTTATTAGTCCTAATTAGTCTATCATTGTGAAAGGTCATACTATTGTAGATAATATTCTTCTTTGTCAAGAGTTGGTGGGGGTTATCACAGGAATGTTGGTAAGGGTCGATGATCGGCCAAATGTGTATGAATAATAAAAATGAGAATAAATATAGTCTAAGTGCAAGCATACATTGTAGATGAAGTAATAAACTTGAGAGTATCCAAATATCGTATCTCAAGAGACTATTTATGTAATTCAGTTTTTTAAGAAAGAGTATTTCAATATAAACCAAGTGGTAACCAATAAAATGACTGATTTTGGATAATGTGCAGAATAATAAAATAAGCAGAAGATGGAAACATGGATTTACAATTAGGTTTCAACCAATAGGGAATTGTAACTTGAGCTATGCGACCATATCATATATGGGTAGTGACTCAATATGAATAGAAAATTTCTTCTATTCGGTTTTTTGTCAAGTTCCTTTAAGAACTCTAAGCAGTTATTGCCTATATTTTTATAGTTAACTGGATCTTAGATTAATTTCATGCAATTTCTTTATCCTATGGTGTACCTTATTTCTAAGGCTATGTTACAGTCCTATTTCTAGGCTCTTAGTCCCATATTCCTTTGTGACATTAGTTACATCTTAACCTTCTCAGCATTAAGACTCTACTAACATGTTAAATTAAATGATAAGTTTAATATAACAAGATAACAATAAACTCAAGAAAAAAAAATGTAAAGGTCATGACAACATGATATCTTGGTATAAACTCAAGCCATATAATTTTAGGGTATCCACATGATTGAATCCATTAGAAACATAGCCCATAATTAGATAAGAAGAATAGACTCATTAAATCTAATGTCATGGGTTACAATGTAGGAAAATGATGGAATAATAGAAAAATAGAAATAAAGACAACAAAGAATTAAATAATAAAATCTAGAAAACAGTAAATTAGAGCTTTGAATGAAGCCAACGAATTTAGGGTGCCCTCTAGAATGGACTCAATTCATTCTACAACATATTATCCTGGATCGAGCTAATCTAAAGAAACCATCTCTTCAAAGGAACTTTCGATCTTGAAGAGATTAAAGAATAATTTTGTGGGTTTTCTTCAAAGGAGTAGTTGATGATGATCCAAGAGGATTCCAACCTTTTCTATAGGCCAAAGTGGTTGAGGAATGATTTAAAATCATGTCTTGAAAGTTTAGCGAGCATTTTAGGTATTGAATAATAGGTTTGACCGAGAAAATAGCAACCATAATGACTGAACATTAATCTGAAAAATGAAGGTTTTTTATGTGGTTGCATTATCTTGGGAGATGCAGTCGCATTAAAACAAAATCTATAAAACAGTTAAATCAGTGGCAAAAACTCATAAAATCAACCCAAACTAGTAAAAATACACTTTATAACATTAAAGGACCTATTTGATCTTTTTAACCAATTTAAACCCTTTAAAGGGAAAATACCATCCATATAGCAACTTTTATTGAAGAAAAGTCACAAAATACATAGTAAAAACATACACTTTTAGATATCTATTAGTCGATATGTCCTGAAGGTGGATCTTCGGAAAGCTTATGACTCTTTGTATTGGGATTTCCTTTTTGGCACCTTTTTTTTTTTTTTGTTCAGGTCTACTTTTCTTTGGAGTTCTTTATTCACATCTACTTTTATGGGGATTTTTGTCGTGGGTTTTGGATCGGTCTTCTCCCCATATTTTATTGTTCTATGCATATTAGATTTGTAGATTATTTTTGTTCAATGAATTTTTGGGTTCCGATTTCTTATTAGGTTTTTTCATTGGATTTTTGGGTTTCCATTTTTAGATCTCTATGGTTCTTTTGTTCAATGGGTTTTTAGGCTTCGATGTCTCGACTATGTTTTTTTCGTTTGTTTTTTTTATTCGATTTTATGAGAGTGTGTTAGACTAAACAAAAAAAAGGTAAATAAATGGAAAGAAAGTATATTTGGTAAATAAATTTAAAAAAATATTTGGTAAACAAATTAAAATAAACATTTATGGTAAA
>NW_024064785.1:0-3382 GCF_009727055.1 Benincasa hispida | reverse complement strand
ACATGGTTCCATGTTTGCACTCATGCACCTGTTTTCGTAGGTTATACAAGCAAGATGCATTTTGCTTTTTAGAGTACAACATCTAGACTACATCCCAAATATTCCGAGTTGTAGCAAAATATAGCAAGGGCTTTCTAATCTGAGGTTCCATGTTGTTTACTACCACAGAACGAAGTAAGGAATCCTTTCCCTTCTAGATCTGTTCCTTAGGATCCCCGGGTTTTGGTCTTGGTATCTCACCAATTAGTATATGAATTTATGTCACCCCTCAAGAGCCATTTTGATGGATTGGGACCAAGAAAAATAGTTTTGTCCGTTCAACCTTTCCCTTGTAATTATTCTTCTAGAATTTCCCACAGAACCAATCAAAATATTTTAAGTATGTAAATTAAGGAAAGATGTTACTGGGTTTTTAGAATACAAGGGTAGACTCGAAGGGAAATCTAAGCTAACCAGATTCGTTTGGAGATTCATTGAAGTCCCAAGGATGGCGCCAAGAGCAACAATTTGTTGCTAAAGGCTCGCTAATTATTCTTGGACTTCAACTTGAGATAAGCCTGTTAGCCCCGAGCCATTGTGATCGGTCAACCCATGTTGAGGAGGAATAGAGTCGGCTGTCGTAGAGGGTTTCTGTCCACTCGAAAAGAAGGATGACGCATCACCTGTGTGGTTAGCAGCCTAAGGAGAAATCATTGATTGGAGTAGCGACTGGTGTTGTGATTGGAGCTCCAGCTGCAGCTGAGTCATGCCCTATTCGGATCGTAGCTAGAGCTCCAATCTGTCTTTGTGGAGCCTGGTACAGGTTGCGTTGGTTTCTGCCTGGAGCCTTCAGTACCAAACAATCACACAGTTGGGGAGAAGTCGATCCACTCGAAGCAACCAGCTCTTGACGTCGACGTGGCTAGGAAGACGTCGACTTACTCGAAACCACCAACTTCTGATGCCACAAGGCTGGGAAGGCATGCGATTGGGGTGGGTAGATTCCAATCTGCTGAGCGGCTGAAAGATCCACAATCGATTGTTGTTGTATGGTTGTACTGGTCACGAACAATTGTTGTTGCATCGTATTGAGGATGGACCGGAGATACTTGTCAATGGCAGCCTGAATAGCGACAGTATTGATCACTTCTGTGTAATTCCATTACCAACTAGGGTTGATGATTGAATTTCTTCCATAGCAGCTAGGGTTTCGTCAACTTGCTCTGATACCATGGTGAAAAATAAAGGAAGAAAAAGAGAAAAGAAAGAGACAAGGTTTTACAGAAAAACCTCTATGACTATGGAGAAAAAAACCACAATAGAAGAATTCTTATTAATTGTCTACTACAAACTCACAACAAACACTAGTTTAATAGATTACGGGAACCCTAATACAATAGGAAAATATAAAAAGACTAACATGCCCTTAGGGCAAATACAGTATTTTCTACAGTGAGGAAACTCAATGAAATATGGTATTAGTTTAAGTTTGGAAAGAAAAGTTTTAAAATCTTTTGCTCCTCTGGTGGACTTGGGATGGCTTTGTTGTTGCTCTTCATTATCAAACAAAGCAATTTAGAGTTGAAGCTGATCCATACTCTTTTATTCATATTCTTCTTTTAAAGGTATTTCTTTATCTCTCCTTTTGTTTCCCTCGGACTCAGAAATTTTTCATGTTCTTAAAGTTTCTTTTTTGTTAGTTGTTAATTTTTTTTTGTTCTTAAGGCTCCGGTTTGGTAACCATTTAGTTTTCTGGGCCATTCGTTTTTTTGAAAAGTAAAGCTCATATAATTAAACACTACTTCCACCCCATAAATTAGTTTCTATACTTTATATCCAACTTTCTACTAATGAGAATCCATGGTTTTTTTTTGAGTGATTTAATGCTTATCCTCTTGTTTTTTTTAATTAAGCAACCATTTTTTAGATTATATATTTATATTCCAAAAATCTGGGAGTAAAACAATGATCCATCGATATTTTTTTTAGTTTAAATATTATGGGATGGAAACTCGAGAACTTTTCTAAGTTATGGAAGAAGAAAAATATGTCATTTATTGTTGAGGTATGCTCATTTTTCGCTTTACGGTACTGAATATTACATTATAAGTTTAAGGACTGGTAATCATAATTGTGAGTATTATTCTTATGACAAAAATGGAGAATAGGAATGTATAAAAGTCATCTTTATAAAATAACAATCAATCATTATAACAAATCCAGAAATATGTCGGCGTATATACTTTACGCAACTGAAAGATCGAATCACATTAATCCAAAGTCAGTGAAAATATTAGATAAAGGAAATGATGATTTCTCAAAGATGTGATCACAAAAGGTGGATATAAATAACATGGCCACCTCCCAATGGAATGGGTATGAGGTTATTGACTAAGTATGTGTGGATTTCCAGTGAGCCAATAGTGTGAAAAAGGGTTGGAGGGAGTGGAGTACGCATGAGAAGTAGCCAATTGAAAATTGTTATGAGCATTGACGATTTGGAAGTCTATGTTTTTCAAAGTAATTTTACATATTTTCCTTGGGATTGATGAAATTAATGGTCATACCAATGGCTGAGCTCACCACATTGTAACAAAGAATTGGTCTTCTAATTATGTCCATTTTCCTTATGACTTGCCTGGATTCACTTTATCACCAACACACTCAAGGTACAATTTTGTTGTTAATCGAGGGCTAAATTATAACAAAATATCCCTAAATTTTTGAAACTGTGTTAAAGATATTGTCGAACGTCCCAAAAAGTACCCTTATTCGTTAGTTTTGAAAATGAAAATCATTAATATTTTATGTTTAAATACTTAAAACTTTCAAAAGTTTAAAAAAGTATCGTTAAAGCTAACAAAGGAAAGTAAAAAGAAAAAAAAAATACTCTTGTTGTATTGTTATGTAAACAAAAACGGTTAATACTCTCTTACTTCTTTATTTTCCCTCTTTTTTCTTCCTCTTTTGTTCAATACCCCTTTTTTTCTCGCCCATTTTTATGTTTAGATGTATTGGACATTGTGTCTATCTGAAAAGGAAAAGATAAAATTACCGCCATTAAGTTAAGGTATATAACCTATCAAACAAGAAAAAAAAAATTAATGGAACAGACTCAGGAAATCTTAGGACTAAAAATATTTAACAGGATTGGTACGTGAGTAGTTGAGTGTGTGCTAATAGTCCTTTTTTTTTATTGAATATTCTTGCATCTTTTGTATGTTTTTAGAACAGGAGATTTTGATTTATAATTTTGTTACATTTTGTTAGATTTGTAGTGTTTTAAATTAAAGTTTATAGACTTCTTAGTTTTGGGCTGAGAGAAGTTTTAGTGTAAAGAATTGGGCCAACATAAGAAGAGAAAAAATGAGGATATTCTATATTATTCTTGTTTTAAAAATTG
>NW_024064784.1:0-1207 GCF_009727055.1 Benincasa hispida | reverse complement strand
TACCTAAGTATTGAGGATGCATTGAGCTAGGCTATACATTAAGGAGTTATGAGGAATTGTTAAAGTTGATGTTCAGTTTAAATATTAGAGTTAAGCTCAAAAATGAGCTAATGACATTAACCAAAGGTACTTATTAATGTCACAAGGAAAATTTCAATAGAGGAATAGCTTAAAGACAATGAGTGACTTATTTATAAATATTTTCCATTTAATGGTTTCGTCGCATAAGTTTAATGAATGATGTATTTAAGAGTTTTTAGAACATGATTTATGATTGAACTCATAAGTTTTGAGGATGCTTTCCTGAAATTTTTTCAACGTGTGAGATGTTAACTACACTATGAATTCTCCTAAATAAAGCATGTTTTCCTAAGTATTACTTCAATGCATACCTTAGTTTAAGTTGAGATGTGGACACATGGTCCCTTTTCCTTTAAACGCTTGAGGTTTTATGTGAAGTACAACAATGCCTTTATGAGCTATACTATGAATTTTAAAGTATGCTTTCCTAGCTTTCAAATCCAAGCTTAGAGGTTATTTGTGACGAATTCTATAAGACACTTGTGGTGTATACCCGAGTTTAAATGTTTTATAGCATATGTTAACTAGCATTCAATGAGTTGAGACTATTTTTCAGTAATTTCTAGGCCACGATGTATTTCTATTGGAATGCTTTATGTTGAATTTTAATTTAAATAAAGCTTTATGATATTTTATTGAGGAAACTCGATACTAAAGGTATGAAGGCATCTGGGTCCCCTGATACCTAAAAGATGACTATATCCAAGGCATATGAGTAAAACTGAGAGTACATCTCACTGGTGTGTATATATGTAAATATTTTGTTATGTATAGATAAGTTTGTGTGTCTTTCTTTAGTTGTTTATGGATGTGGTGTGTCTTAGAGATTGTATACTTATAAATTGTTGATCAAGTGTTAAAGACTTTGAGAAACAGGTTTTGAGAGTTGAAATGGGTAGTAGATGTCATAAAAGGGTTGACATCTGTTGTCTTCACATCTTCTCCTAGGTTAGGAAGGAAATCTTGGAGGGGGTGCGACATTATGATTGTTCAATAATTAAGAGTTTTGTTCAATGGTAAGTGGGTTGAAAACAACCACTATCATGACTTCCGATTTATTGAAGTTTTATTGCTTCAAACACATCTTTTTCAATTGTCATCTTTTTTTTACTGATTTTTTTTTTTT
>NW_024064783.1:0-4782 GCF_009727055.1 Benincasa hispida | reverse complement strand
GTAAATAAATGGAAAGAAAGTATATTTGGTAAATAAATTTAAAAAAATATTTGGTAAACAAATTAAAATAAACATTTATGGTAAACAAGTTTTTTTTTTTTTTTTTTTTTTTTAAAAAAAACAATCATTATATAAATTAGAACGAAATTAGTTGGTAAATAGTTGGAAAATAAAATTAGAAAACAAATAGTTGATAAATATATTTTATAAAAGAATAGTTGTTACATAAATTATAAAGAAACATAGTTGCTAAATAAAATGTAAAAAAAAGAAATAGTTGGTAAACATATGTTAGGTAAATAAATGATCCCTTCTTAAGTCTAAAACAATGAGATATTTGTCAACCTAATTAACTGTAAAGATAAACCTAAGGAACCATTACTTATTGAGACTTGTTTAGATTGAACGTAGCTATACTTAGAATTTAGCAATTAGAATATTTAGTTGCACAATTTATTTTTTTAATAAGTAATAGATGGTTGCATGAGAATCCCTAAACCATAACCATTGGAAGTTGTAAACAATCTGTTATGTTGGAAAAAATGGATTGAAGATTTTCCATTTAGTACATGAATACGTTGAAAATAATTTGTAATGTTTTAAAAATTGAAAATAATTAGAGATTTTTTTATTTGTCATAAAAGGGTTAAGAAATAGGTGTATAGTTGAAATTAATTAACAATAGTAAAGTTAAAAAAAAAAAAATTTCATTTATAAAAACTGCATTAGATACCCTAACTTAACTCAACACTCCAAACCCAGATAATAAGTGGGTGAAGGATACGTGTCCTGCGGTCTCTTCCATTAGTTTGGACTATGAGATTCCTATGTTACGCCTGCTTGTCGACTATAGGTGATCTACGCTAGTTGTTTTACAACGACTATCCTCTCGGAGGGTTGTAACATAGGATTCGGAACAACTCAAACTCCTGAAATGGATAGGATTTCTTAGGTGGTTTTCCAACTTTGACTCTCCAATTCGGTAGTATCATTGGGGCCGTTAACCTCTGAGATCTGAAAATGGAAGGTTACACTTACAGAATTACTAAGTGTTAGTAAGTTATTGACAAAAAACGGTAACTAAATGACTATAGGAATAAGAGTTATTATGGAGATATTATTTAGTCAAGTATGTCTTGCTTTAGTGAAGGAGTATTTGACTGTCCCTCGATAGGAATTATTCTAACTCACTATAGTATTGTTGCAATAAATAATGATATTTGGGTACATTATTACTTTGCTAAAATATGATTTGTTTTAAAGGAAATTTACTAATTAGAATTTATTTATAATTTCAGCATGTCTTCATCAAATTCACTAACTTCCAATAATAATAATGGCCTTAATGAATCAACCTGGAAATCAAATATACTAGCAAATGATTTAAAATATGTTTTAACAGAGGAATTTCCTCAATCTCCCTGTTATTCTACAAAGGCACTTGTCATTGAGACATGGTTAGTAGAGAATGATAAGTTGTCCTAGATAATAGATTCAGGAGTAGCTAATCATATTTGTGCTTTCGCTCGGAAAATTAGTTCTTGGAGATAACTTATAGAAGACGAGTAGCCTTTAAGGTAGGGATGTTGGGGTTGATGCCCTAAAGTCTCGTGTCCTGTAGTTTGTAAACAATATATACGAACACCTGTGATTGTTAATATATGATATTTACTTTACATCTTGTTGTTTTGCTAGGTTATTTGTTTTATTTGTTTTACCACAAACCAATAAACATAAAATCCCTGGTTATCTGTATCTGACTCAAGTATGTATGTGGTGACATACAAGTAGATCATGTCTTGAGATAACCAAAATGGTCTGTAGTATATGAATATAGGAGGGAAAACTTATCCTGGTAATGTTATGGACGTGGTCCGCTTTGTGGAATGGTCACAAGTGTTGTGACTTGCCACAGATGGTCTGATCCTGATCATTCGTGTTGGGACATGTGAGTGGGGGTGTCCTATACAAAGAGTTTGTATAAGACCTGATCATGAAGTGTTAATGTCTCGTTATATAACCCCGGGTTCTGATAGAACTTCACTTCACTAGGATGACCATAGATTAATATGACCTCATCCTGAATGAGATGGGAACTCCTGCCATTGAGGGCGGTCCTTTGATTTGTATGGTACGAGTGGCCAAGTCGCCGATTTCAAACCTACCATTTTAGGGATATCGTCTGATTTGGGAGCTAGAAACTCAACTACAGCAAGATGAAATTCATTCCTTTCCTGAGGCCAGGGGTAAGTAGATAGATGACTCCCTTAAGGGATGATTTCGGGGCTTAAACGATGTGGCGTCACACATCTTTTTCTTAGCCCGAGAGGTTGTTTCACACATAGTTGGACTATGTTGTATTGTTCATTAGAGAAATCAGTAGTACTAAGAAGTGAAGATGTAACTTACAGGGGCAAAACCGTAAATTGGCCCCAGCTATACTACGAGCATCTGTGAAGGGTCATCGTACTCATGATTGGTTATATCTAATGGACACAGAAATATTATCTGTGGTAGAAAGAGTTCAGCTTTGGTCTTAGTGGATCACTGACATTAACGGATGGTGGAATCTCGTGACTAAAAAGTTTAGTCAGCTATTCACGTACCGTTGGAGTTTCGAGCCACAGGTTCATTAGGTCACCTGGGACTTGGATAAAGTCGAGAACAGTGTTTGGGTTAATTTGAAATGTTCAAATTGATTAGAGGAAATTCGATTATATATGATATAATTGGAATGGTTAATTATATATGATATAATAGTTGGCTAAATGTATGAGATAAATTAATTTTTGTGAGAAAATTAGATATGAAATATGGATTTATATCAAGCAGAGGAAAAATATAATATAATATCAAACATATATATCAAACTATAGGATATAAATATAATATGATTATATTTATTAATTAAATTAATTGATTAATTATTTAATAATTAACCAATTAATTCACGTTTGAACGTGGGAAGATAGGGCCACGAAGGTTAATGTAACCGACGGGTTGAAGTTTGAAAATCGTTTTCATTTTGAAGATTTAATTCAGTCGTGCTTTTGATATCCCGCGCCCAAAAGAATTCGTGAAAGAGCGATCGCAAGAGCCTATACGATAGAATCTCATTCGTCTAAACGATCAGCTAGTTCACGCGTTCTCTAAACAATCGTATACCAATTTCCTAAACAATCATCCAGTTTTTCCTAAATGATCGTGTAGCTCTACTATACGATAAGCATCTCCACTATACGATAGTAGAGTCCTTCTCGTGTGCGCTTATCGTCTACACGAAATCTTCTCCCCCGTACTGTACCAAACTCACCAGAGCCCACTCTTCGAGTTTTTGACGCCGAGGATACTCGGGTTTCCCTTATGGTGGTGTTGTTCCCGCGACCTTGTTCATGTACGTTCGGATTGTGCAGTAACAGTCGAGAGACTCACCAGGTGCTGGTAAATCGGTGGGAGTTTTTCGCTGCTTTGTGTTCACACATATGAAGACCGTCTTCCTCTGGTATGAACCCCTTTTCTCTATGTTTTATTGTATTCTGAGCATGCTATTGATGAGTTTAATATGCATAAATGTTAGTATGGAATGTATATCGTTTGTGTTCCAGTCACTGTGAAATTGGAGCGATCTAAGTCTGCTCATGGAACTCTCGGTATGAGATCCTTCAATTGGTATCAGAGCCAGGATTCTGATACTCCGATTTTCTTTGTTGCAACGAAATAACATTTACATTCATGGTGTGTGCATTTCTATGTTGTTTTTAAGTGTTAATACTGTTGTGGATATGTCGGATTAATGGATGTTTTCAGGATGAATTGCCTCGGTCTGTTTAAATTCCTTTTACATTTGTGATTGTATGTAAAGGCCCCTGCGTTTTTGGGCATATATAATTGTAATCGAGTCTGTATTCAAAGTGTTTGAAGTCTTGAGTCGCTTGTCAAAGTTCTGGGAAAAGATTGCAGCTCTTCGAGGAAGGAGATGATCTAGGGTTGATCGCATCGTGCAGAAAAGGTTCTATGCGATCGCTGTCCTTCGCATTGTGAAGATGAAGGACTATGCGATCATGGTTGAACACATTGGTTGAACGATGAGGTATGCGATCAAGAGTTGGTCGTATTGGGAAGACGATCGGGCACGCGATTGCTGAGTATCGTTTAATGCGCGCGCAAGCTAGACGATCATTTAGGTCAGCAAGTTTCATCGCTTAGTAACTGACTAAATGTAAGCTTAGCATCGCAAGGTAAATTGTTTACCAAGTTGCATGCATGAGATAGACGATCAGACACTCGCATATCATTTAAGCGCGCTAGACGGTCGTTTAGGTCAGCAAGCTTCATCACTTAGTAACTGACTAAACGATCGCTTAGTAATTAAAGATAAATCGTTTCTTTATTGTCGCACTGCACGATCGCATGGAAGATTAGGCCTCGCAGCCTCATCGTCGTGTACGCGATCGTTTGCTAAAGTTCCTATCGTCTAGTTCGCGCTGAACGATCGTCTACCTGCTAAAGATTGCTACACGATGGAGACCTCCTGGCAGTTCAAGACCCGGTTTGCCTGTGAACCAGTTTGCTTGATGACAAATGTAATAGATAGGGTTTTTCATTCCGATTCTTTTTTGGTTTACAGGCTCATCCCAATCCATTAATCTATTTGTTTAATACATGCGATGTATGTTTTATATGTCATATGGTATGCACATATAGTAAATCCCACCTTAGGTTATGCATTGATCATGCATCATCTCTTTATTGTAATTTTTATAATTTAGAGAAGCATGATTT
>NW_024064782.1:206609-210884 GCF_009727055.1 Benincasa hispida | reverse complement strand
GAAAAAATAAGAATGCAAGTGAGATGACTTTAACACAGAGCAAACCAATGTACTAAAATAAGGTAATCAGATTCTCAACAGTTCCCGTTTCCATGGGTGGTTTTACAATTTCAAAACATGTGCAATTTTCTAATTTTCAGGAATTAAATGCACTTAGGGTTGGGAATGTCCTAAAATTCGCAGTTCATAAATGTTAGAAACATATTCTATTTATCAATAAAAGTATTATTGAGTATTTCATTCAATGAATTGTTATTGATATGCATTCTGTTATAAAAATTCAATATACAAATCCATGGCTATAATATGAATACTTTAAGTTTATATGGAGATATAAAAGTGGATCAAGTTTTATTATATAGCCAAAATTGTCTATAAGTATATGGATGAGATTGGGTACCTCATCCTTGTCACATTATTGGATGCGGCCCACTTTATATACTGATACAAATAATGTGATCCAAAAAATCATTCATGTGGAGACAGCAAGTGGGGCATCTTGTGCAAAGGATGTTTGCATAAGTCCGGACCTCGAAATAGTCACTTTTCTTTATAACGGTCGTTTACTTTTAAAATTGACTATTTCAAATTTGATGACCTAGGATAACTCGATCTTAATCCTGAGTTAACTACGAACTCGTGTTTATTTGAGATTATCCTTTGATCTGCATGGGGTGAGAGTACTCCAACAGCACTGCTCAGTAAGCCTCCCATTTTGGGGATAAGACCGAATAGATAGCTGAGGACATAGTCCTGAAAAATGGAATTCACTCCTACCCAATTTAGGGTTGGCATATAAATTTTTCTCTTAAGTTCTGATTCTTAGTCTTGAACAATGGGGCACCGCCCTCTCATGATTGAGAGGGGCATGTATTACAGGGGAGCTTAAGGAGCAAGATGTATTACAGGGGTAGAATAGTAATTTTGACCTAACTGTAAATACAAACAACATGTGAAGAATTGATTTACTAATTATGGTTAAAGTGAACAAAAATAAATATACAGTGAGGATAGTGCAACTATCGAGCTATAGTGGCATGTCTCGGTAGTTAACGAATATTGATTAATTCGGTCTGAAGAGTTTAGCTAATTAATCTCAAATCGTTTGAGCTCATGATATGTAGGCCCATATGGTTCCTCTACTAGCTCGTAAAATTACATCTTGGATTAGTGAATTGCGTAGATTTAAAATGTTCAAATTTGGAATTGGAGTTTTGAATTTAAAATGTTCAAATTCAATTTAAGGTTTGATTAATTATATTTGATATTATTAAAACGTTTAATTTTGTTGAAATTGAACAAAATAGGAGAGATTAAAATATTTAAATCTGATTTAAATATTGAATTAACATGAATAGGATACATGTTTAAATTAGGTATTTAATTAATTTAATATTTGATATTAAATTGTTAATTAATTAATTAATTAATTTTGTTTAGTTAATTATTTAAATAAAATATTTTTCAAATTTTTGAAATTCAAAATTCAATTTTGAATTTAATTATATTTAGTTTTGTGAAAATTAATAATTTTGAAAAATGAAATTGAATTGGAAATTGGAAATTCCACATGAAATTGAATTGAAAATTGGAAATTCCACGTTAGTGTAAATTTCCAATTTTTCCAAGTTTGGAGTGGAGGCTTCCAAATCAAACACCTAGCCCACTTAGGTTCAGCTCCTTGAGTTGTTAATGAGCTGAAGCTCAATGATTTGCATGATTTTCATGGATAAATTGATCAAAATTTTCCATGAGTAGATTCATGCAACTGTAATTCCAGATTTTTGCACTTTACTCCAAAAACCCTCCTTCTTCCCTATCCAATTGACCTCAATCTAGTGCCACACAATCTGGGTTAGAGGATAGTAGAGAAGATCCTCTTGATGGTCTACTGTGAATTTGAAGACAAATTTCGTGAAGAGGAGCAAGAATTTGAAGAGTTTCATCAAAGGCAATATATTCTCGAAACCCTCTTTTGAATTCTATTTTTATGCATGATTTTTTTCTTCTCTACAACTTTTTAGATTTTTTTAATATTTTATTTCAATTTCTCTTTTCTTTCTAAAAAAAATCAACTTATTATTCCATTTTATTTTATTTCTATCCCATATTTGTAGATACTTCTTTAAAAATCTTATTATATTATCATTGTCTTATTCCTTAGAAATTTTGTTACTTAGATATTTGTTTAATTACTGATTAATTTTTTTGTGTCTATTGCTTATTTAATGGCCAAAGATATTTATGTACCACTTTTAATCTTAACGTACAAAATTTAAAATTAGTCTTCTCCAACTAGTCTGAAAATTAAATTAATTTAAAATTAAAATTTAACTTGTAATTTATGTACATACTTGGTTTGTTACACCTTGATTCTTGAAGCTAACTACACTTGAAGACCGGAGTCATTTGGAGATACAAGTATTATTTCAAGACTCCAACTTCAAGAACATTCACACACACCGCTTCCATACACTAAGCGTACATATTCAACCTAGAGAAAATCAAAGCATTAATTACTAGAGATTGAACCACATCCGCATCAAATTTGCATCAGCACAATTTCAACTCCACAAAATTCATTCCTCCAAAAGCCTCATGCGAACATTGATCCTCCAAAATGGTCATCAAGCCTAAAGGCATATGTTGAATGAAAAATTTTTGACCAATAACAAGTTGCCACGTCATTTACTAAATTAATGATGAAATTCCAAATCATTAAATTTGGGCTCAATTAGAAGTTAACATACGTCCTGAATTGAAGTTGAAGACAAATTTCAATGACGCCATGTTATTTTATTATGACCGTTGAATCAGATAAGATTAAGTTGGTCCAATTTGATATTATTATTTGGGTCAAAGTTCAACTAAGCCCAAAAATGGGTTGAATTTGACCCAAACATCAAATCAGGCCTAAATCTGATTAATTGGGTTCAAAGGCTAGACCCATGGATCAACTAAGCCAAGTCCAACTAAGTATGTCAATGAATGCAATTGTATGGTTTTAATTTATTTAATTTATTTGTTAAAAGTTATAATTAAATGAAATTAGAAATTAAAATCAATAATTCAGAATTGCATGCAATAAGTTAAAATCATGTTTTAAAATAGTTTTAAAATATGATTCAAATAGGCCTAAGATCACATTTCTAATTAGATTATAAATTAAGATTAATCTTTTAATCAGTTTAATAGGATTAGATTGGTTTTAATTAAAATATTAAATTTGTAACAAATGTATCTATAAAGGACCTTTTGTGTAAGGTTAGTTCTGTCTAGGCTGGAAACTGACATGGAAAGTGAATTAGATAGATTTGCTACAAGCATGCAATTATTTATTAAGGTTTGTTAAAGTATTTAATAAACATTAATCAAAAGTTGTTTAACTATCCAAAGTAGCCATTACTTTTGGGCAAATTTAAACAACCACTTAGTTAAAATCAGTAGCCGAATTTTCCTAAGTTAAAAAACTCTATGTAAAACACTCAATGGGAGGAAAATGGGTATATGATACTTCATTTTTCCTTTTTTATATTTCTCCACAAATGTTCACACCTTAAGATCTATACTTGGCCTCGAGACACCTTTGCTTGTGTCTCTCTACGAGTAGTGTTTGTATAGGTCAATACCAATGTGAATGGAGAGAATGTTTATAGTAAGTGGGAGCAGGATGTGTGTCAACACATCCCTCGATGTCTCTCATTAGTTTGGAATAACGTTTCATACTCGGCCTCGAGGTACCTTTGCTTGTGTCCCCTACGAATGGCATTTGCATGACTCTTTACTCAAACTCTAGAAATGGATATGGTTGTTTTAGTTTTTTCCCCAATCATTATTTCTCTATGGTTGGCTCATTAAGGCGGAACTCCAGAATCTAAAATGAGGAGTTACACTTATAAGAATATGTTAAGCTACTTTAACAATTTTTGGATCGAACATTGGTGACTAATAGTTACAGTAACAAGGAGTTGTTCTGTTTATTGGTTGAGATAGTTTCATTTTAGTGAAAGGACATATGATCACCCTATGGTGGCTTTTGACCTACCTCACTAAAACATCATTGCAAAATAGATGTCACATAGTGTACATTAGATTATTTTTCTAAATTTGATTGGTTTTTTCAAAATGAGTTAATGCATTGTATACTAATATAAATAAATTGTATGGTTTCGGAAAATTTATCATTATGACTTCCGCGATACTCGCCGCCCGACAAACTTACTAAAAAAAACTATACAAATATAATCAACACAATTTGGATCATCGATGACCTTC
>NW_024064782.1:203740-204989 GCF_009727055.1 Benincasa hispida | reverse complement strand
ATAAGAGGAGGATTTAAATAGTTCATCACTTTTACTGATGATTATTCAAGATATAGGTATGTTTATTTAATGCAACATAAGTATAAATGCTTTGAAAAATTCAAAAAGTTTAAGGCTGAAGTTGAAAATGCATCTAATAAAACAATTAAAACATTTTGATTTGATTGAGGTGGAGAGTTTTTGGATCTTACATTCTGGAACTATTTGATAGAACATGGAATTGTGTCCCAACTCTCAGTACCCGGTACACCTCAGTAGAATGGTGTATCAAAAGAAGAAATTGAACCATGTTGGACATGGTTCAGTCTATGATGAGTTATGCTTCCTTATATGACTCATTTCGGTGTTATGCAATACAGACTGCAATTTATATTTTGAACTGTGTTCCATTCAAGAGTGTTACGAGAACACCTTTGGAATTATGAAATGGTTATAAAGGTAGTTTATGAGATTTCAGGATCTGAGATTGCCCAACATATGTGCTTGAGGCAAATCCTAAGAAACTAGAACCTTGTTCAGAATTATGCCTATTTGTAAGCTACCCTAAAGGAACAATAGGTGTTACTTCTATCATCCTAAAGAAAATAAAGTATTTATGTCGATAAACGCTACATTTTTAGAAGAGGACCACATAAGGGAGCATAAGCTCCATAGTAAAATTGTGTTTAATAAACTTTCCAATGAAACTATTGAACCTTCAACAAAAGTTGTTGAAGAACCCAATACCTTAACAAGAATTGTTGAAGTTGGTTCATCAAGTAGGTTATATCCACGTCAAATGTTGAAGGAACCTCGACATAGTGGGAGGGTCGCGAACCCGCCTGTTCATTATATGGGTTTAACAAAAATCCTAACTATGGTAGCTGACAGAGATGTTGAGGATCCATTGTCTTACAAGAAGGCAATGGAGGATGTTGACAAAGATGAGTGGATCAAAGCTATGGATCTTGAAATTGAGTTTATGTACTTCAATTCTGTTTAGGATCTTGTAGATCAACCTAATGGGGTTAAACCTATAGGTTGTAAGTGGATCTACAAGAGAAAACAGGGTGGTGATAGGAAGTTACAAATCTTCAAGGCTAGACTTGCGGCAAAGGGTTATACCCAAGTTGAGGGAGTCGACTATGAGAAGACTTTCTCACCTGTTGCCATGTTAAAGTCTATTAGAATCCTTCTGTCCATTGCCTCATATTATGACTATGAGATTTGGCAAATGGATGTTAAGACTAAAGATGTCCAATTTCTCCAC
>NW_024064782.1:104120-203660 GCF_009727055.1 Benincasa hispida | reverse complement strand
TTCTACATATTTATTTAGTATAATTATCTAATGCTATGTTATTATTATTATTATTATTATTATTATTATATAAATATTATATTTAAATTTAAAATTTTAATATTTATTGGGAAACATAATGAATATGTTTAAATTGAATGTTTAAATTTAAATTATATATGTGAATAATTTGATTTATATCTATTTATTTCTACTAAAAAATAATTAGCTTTTCTAGGCCAAAATTTGAGTAATTTATCTTTCAATTCAAATTGTCATATAAAACTAACCATAATAAACAATTTAGTGATAAAGTTAATTATTTAATTAAAATCTGCTAACATTAGTGATTTAAATTATTTTTTTTTAACAAAAAAAAGGAATGTAACGGGGAAAATTCCCCGATGGGGAATGAAATGGGGAGCGAGGATGGGGATGGGGAATGGCATTCCTGACCCCACCCCGCCCCATGGATATCTCTACTCAAGACTGCCTTTTTAATGGCAATCTTGAGGAGACCATTTATATGGAGTAACCTAAGGGATTTATAACCCAAGGACAAGAGAAAAAGGTCCGCAAGCTTAATGGATCAATTTATGGGTTGAAGCAAGCTTTTCGATCTTGGAATATAAGATTCGATACTGCGATCAAATCTTATAGCTTTGATCAAAATGTTGATAAGCCTTGTGTATACAAGAGAATCATCAACAATTTAATAGCTTTTCTAGTGTTGTATGTAGATGATATCCTACTCATTGAGAATGATGTAGGTCTACTGACTGAAATTACAAATTGGCTAGGACTCAATTCCAAATGAAATATTTGAGAGAGGCGCAATTTGTTTTGGACATTCAGATCTTTAGAGATCGAAAGAACAAATCGCTAGCCCTGTCTCAGGCATCGTACATTGACAAGATGCTTGTCAAACTTTTGATGCAGAACTCCAAAAGAGGTCTACTCCCTTTCAGACATGGAGTTATATTATCTACAAAACAGTGTCATAAGACACCTCAAGAAGTTGAGAAAATGAGACGAATCCTCTATGCATCGGCTGTTGGTAGCCTGATGTATGCTATGTTATGTACTAGACCTAACATCTGCTATGCAGTGAGGATAATCAGTAGATATCAGTCTAATCCAAGTATCTACGGAGAACGAGGGACTACATGCTCGTGTATGGTTATAAGGATTTGAGGATACATGGACTATGATTTCCAGATTGATAAGAACTCTAAGACATTCACATCAGAATCAGTGTTCACTCCTAATGGAGGATAAATAGTCTAGAGAAGCATCAAGCAAGGGTGCATAGTTGACTTCACTATGGAGTCTGAGTATGTGGCGGCTTGTGAAGCTGTTAAGGAAGCTGTGTGGCTCAGGAAATTTTTGATTGATCTTGAAGTGGTTCCAGACATGTCTAAGCCTATCACCCTTTATTGTGATAATAATGGTGTTGTGGCTAATTCACAAGAGCTTAGGAGTCACAAACGCGGGAAGCACATGGAGTGGAAGTATCATCTCATCCGAGAGATTATACATCAAGGGGATGTGATCTCCATTCAAATAGCTTTAGAGAACAACGTTACCGATCCATTTATAAAGGCCCTTATGGCTAAGATGTTTGAGGGTCACTACAGAGTATAGGTCTATGGGATAGGCCACATTTAGACTAGGGAAAGTGGGAGATTTTGTACTGGGCGCATGTTATGCCCTAGTTTATAGTTTTGTATACTTGTATATTAGTATGAGTTTTATATTATACACCCCACTAGCTTTAGGTCAAGTGAGAGATTGTTGGGGTTGATGCCCTAAATCTCGTAGGGTTCTGTAGTTTGTATTTTGTAATGTACAAACATTTTGTTTATTTAATAATATGAGATGTTTTATTTGATATTTAGTATCATTAACCCACAAACCAATAAACTAACATCCAAAGTTATCTTCTATAACTTAAACATATATGTAGAGACATACAGGTGGATCATGACTCAATATGCATACCATTTTGGGAATTCGTCTAATTAGAAAGTTGGGATCAGAGCTACACAAGAAGAAATTCACTCCTTCCCCAACGTCAGGGTAAGCAGATAAATTGCTCTCTTAAGGGCATATTCCAGGCTTGAACAACGTGGCACCACGCACTTTGTTAGCCCGAGAAGGGTTTGGTCATAGTTGAACTACCAAAAAACTTAAAATTTATAGGTTTTAAGGAAATTTTTTGTGGATCGTACTCTAATTTTGATGTAGATTCTAACTAAAAGAACACAAACACTACGAGAAAAAGGTCTTTTTATAGCCTTTGAATATAGCCTTTTCCAAAAATAGGCTATGAAATTGAAAGGAAAAAATACTAAATATTTTGAAAAGGCGTGCGGCCAAAATACCCCCTTTTAATTGCGTTTATTTGTACTTTCTTCTTCTCTCTGACCTTTTCTTTCTCTCTTTTTCAGTTCTCTCTGGTTTTCCTATAGACCTAAACACTGTTTTAAAAGGACCTATACATGTGTGAAGATGGAATCCACACCTTTCGTAATCAAATTTGGTAATTTTTTCAAATTAATGAGCAATGGAAGGATTCTCATGATCGGTGGATCTGTTAGCAAGCAGCGAGGGAAGGCAGGGACGAAACGAAGGATTCTAATCGAAACAGAATTTAGTGTAGACTTTGGTAGATATGGCTTAAACAAAGGGAGATGACAGTAGCAAAGCAAAGTTGGTTGGGTTTGAATTGAATCTCGTTGACTAAATCGGAAGGTAGTTACAGAGCAATGAGATGTCCTTCATCTAAGCCTAAAGTGGTTCTGAAAAGACATAGAGGTTCTACTTCGATATCGTTTTTTTTTTTTTTTTTTTTTTACTCTTCATTTTCTCACTTTTTCCCCTTTTTTTCTCTCAAAGCTATTATCATTTTTTCTTGTGTTTTCAAAGCATAGGGTACTCTTAAACATATTTGACACTTTAGTGGATTTTGCAACAAAAAATTTGAAGCCCCAAACCCTTTGTTGAAGATGAGGATCCAAGCAAACCATCTTTTTGCTGCTTATTCTAAAAAAAAAAAATCAGGCAATATTCTCTTTGAAGGAGATCTAAACATAGAGATTCAGTGAGCGAAAGTGGATCGTTCCAAATCCCATTGAGAAAGAACACAAGAATTGCAGTCTAAACACAAACGATTATGCATATACTATAAATTACAACATGCTACTTATAAAAGAACAAATAAGAGATAGAGTATGCAAATTTTTGAAGAACCTTTCTTCAAGTATCCCTCGATTGTTCAGCAACTTGATCAGAATACATCTCAACGAACAGAACAACCACTAGCACGAACTAAAGAATCCTCGATAATTATCGAGTCCAACTCGATCCTCGACCCTCGAACGGAATAGGAACACCACCGCAAGAGTTACCTTGGTATTCTCGATGAGAGAATCTAGGAGTTGTAGGCTCTGTGTGACTTTGGATAGAGGAAAGGAGGAGGTAGACGATCCAGTAAGTGGGAGATGGATGAACTCTATCGTATAGACTAGATACTCGATGGTTTAGTAAGAAGAAGCCTATTGTATAGACTTTGCTACTCAATCGTGTAGCAACGAGTAGGCGAGTAACTATCGTATAGTAAACTCAGTACTCGATCATGTAGGCTGTGAACTATCGTTTAGTAAACATCTTTTACTCGATAGTTCTTTGTTTTGTCAAACGACACAAAAATCAATGATCATCTGATTTTTGGAAAACGGTTTTCCTTTTATCTCACAGTTACCATAACCATTCCAATAACCTCTCACTCAATCGATTATTAAAGAAAAAGAATAATTATCATATAATTAATATATTATAAATAAATATGATAACCCACTAACCATATTATATTTATAACCTATAGTTTCAATATTTCATCTCATGAAACATAGAAACCATAGCTCTTTTTCTATTCTATGGTACTTAATGTAAATCTCATTTATATTAACCCTCCACTACATGTATCTTATACATCATACCGATCATATCATATATAATTAAATTACTTCTTGTCAATTTGAACATTTCAAATCAACACCAAGAACTGATCCTCAACATGAATCCATTGATCTACCAAGGGGACCTTATAGACCTGTAGCTCAAAAATCCAACGGTACGAGAATAATTGACGAAAATCTTTAGTCACGAGATCCACCATCCGTTAACTGCTAGGCACTCTACTAAAGACCGACAGCTGAACTCTCCTTACTACAGATATATTATATGTCCATCTTAACCAATCCACAGTGTGATAACCCTTCACAGATCGCTCGTAAGTACAACTCGGCCAATAACCGTTATGCCCCTATAGTTACATCTAACTTCTTAAGTACCACTGATCCTTCTAATGAACATAAGTCATAGTCCTACTATGACTAAGTCCTCTCTTCCAAAGAGAAGTTGTGGTCACTATGTTCAAGCCCCGAAATCAGCCTTTAAGGGAGCAATCTATCTACTTACCCCTGCTTTGGGGAATGAGTGAATTCCATCTTGTGTAACTGAGTTCCTAGCTTCCAAATCAGACAAGTTCCCAAAAAGGTAGGCATGTTGAGTCGGCAATCTGGCTACTCCCACCTAGGATTAAAGTCATGTCACCTATGGTCGTTTAGGTGAGATGTAAGTCTCCAATATCAACGATGTTATATACAGAGACGAATCATCTCGTGATCCGGTCTTATACAAACTTTTTGTATAGGACACCCTCGCTCGCATGTCTCCACAGGAATGGTTAGAATCTATCATCTGTAGTAGTTCACAACACTTGTAAACCTCTACAAAACAGGCCGTATCCGTAGTGTCACTAAGATCAGGTATCCCACCTTAATCCTTATACTATAGATCTATTTAGGTTATCACTTAAGGCATGATCCACTTGTATATCTCATATACATGCTTAAGTTTACATACAATAACCATGAAGCTTTGTTTACTGGATATGGGTAAATGTTAGAATTAAATAACTCTTATTTTATTCATAACAATGTGTATATTACAAACAAGGAGACTTCGGGAGAATTAGGACACCAATCCCAACAATCTAACACTTGTGCTAATGCCTCGGGAGACTAATGTACAATACAAGATAAAGATATGTACAATATACAATAAACTAGGGCATACCCCAGTATCATCTCCTACTTTCCCTAGACAAGATGTCGCATGTCTTGCAAACCCAGACTCTTCAGGTGACCTTCGAACACTTTAGCCGTGAGAGTCTTTGTAAAGGGATCAGTAACGTTGTGCTCTGCTGCGATCTTCGTGACTATCACATCACCGCGATGCACAATCTCCCTGATCAAGTGGTATTTTCGTTCTATATGCTTGCCCCGATGATGACTCCAAGCTCCTTCAAATTTGCCACCACCCCACTGTTATCATAATAGAGAGTGATAGGAAAATCCATATTTGGAACAACTTCCAAATATAAGGAATTTTCTTAGCCAAACAGCCTCCTTAACTGCTTCACAAGCGACTACGTAATGGCTTCTATAGTAGAGTCTGTGATGCATCCTTACTTGATGCTTCACCACACTACAACCCCTCCATTCAGAGTTAACACTAACCCCGATGTCGATTTGTGAGAAATCTCTATCAATCTGAAAGTCAAAGTTTTTGTATTCTGTAAAGATCAGATCCTTATCTCCATATACGAGCATGTAGTCTCTCGTTCTCCGAAGATACTTGAGGATCGTCTTGACCGTCGTCCAATGATCAAATCCTAGATTGGACTGATACCAACTGACAATCCCTATTGCATAGAAAATGTCGGGTCTGGTACACAACTTGCATACATTAAGATTCCTACAGCTGAAGCAGAGGGAATCCATCTCATCTTCTCAACCTCTTGAGGTGTCTTAGGACATTGATCCTTAGACAAAACGATTCCATGCATGAAGGGTAACAAACCTCTCTTGGAATCCTGCATCCTGTACCTGATCAACATTTGATCGATGTACGATATCTGAGACAGGGCTAACCTCTTGTTCTTACGATTCTGAAAGATCTGGATCCCTAGAAAATATTGTGCCTCACCCAAATCTTTCATTTGGAACTAGGCAGCTAGCCATTTCTTAATGTCAGTCAGATACCCTATATCATTCCCAATGAGTAGGATATCATCCACATACAGTACCAGGAAAGCTACTGAGCTGTTGATGATCTTCTTATAGACACAAGGCTCATCAACGTTTTGATCAAAGTCAAATGACTTGACCGTAATATCAAATCTAATGTTCCATGATCGAGATGGTTGTTTCAGCCTATAAATGGACATATTAAGCTTGCAAACTCTTTGCTCTTGATCTGGAATTACGAACCTCTCTGGTTGAGTCATGTAGATGGTCTCCTCAAGATTACCATTAAGAAAGGCAATCTTGACGTCCATTTACCATATCTCATAATCATAAAATGTGGTTATGGGCAGGAGTACCCTGATAGACTTGAGCATGACAACAGGTGAGAAAGTTTTCTCATAATCAATTCCCTCAATCTGGGTACAACTCTTTGCCACGAGTCGAGCCTTAAAGGTTTTCACCTTTCCAACTACACCTCTCTTTCACTTATAGATCCACTTACACCCTATAGGTCTTACCCTATCAGGCAGATCCACAAGCTCTCAGACATTATTGAAGTACATAGACTCCATTTCCTGGTTCATGGCTTTAATCCATTCATCTTTGTCAACATCCACCATTACTTTCTTAAAAGACAACGGATCCTCGATTCCATCATTAGAAATGACGTTCTGGGCTTCAATCAAACCCACATAGTGATCCAGTGGGTTTATAACCCTCCCACTATGTCGACGCAGTCTCAACTTTTGAGCTGGTTGACTAGATGCACCAACCTCAATAACTCTTGTTGATCTATCAATCTGTCCAACAACTCTTGTTGAACCCTCAGTAGTCTCAGTCTCACTAAAACTATCACATAAAATAAGCTTACTTCGTGGCTTATGATCCCTCATGGGTCTTTTTCCAAGAAGATAGTATTTGTAGAAACAAACACTTTGTTCTCACTCGGATCGTAGAAGTATCCACCCCTCGTTTCCCTGGAGTAGCCTACAAAGAGGCAAACTTTCGAACGCGGTTCCAACTTCTTCGGGTTAGTCACAAGCACATGTGTCGAACACCCCCAAATCCTGAAGTGGCATAAACTACCTTTACGGCCTCTCCACAACTCAAAAGGTGTTTCAGAAATACTTTTTGAAGAAACATTGTTCAGAATATAGCAAGCAGTCTCCACTACAAAATCCCAAAACGAGTTTAAAAGATGAGCATAACTCATTATAGACCGAACCATATTCAACAAGGTCCTGTTTCTTCTTTCTGATACACCATTCTATTGAGGTGTACCTGGGGCCGAGAGTTGGGATGCAATCCTATGTTCTATCATATAGATCTGGAATTGGAGGTCCATATACTCTCTACCACGATCAGATTGTAGTGTTTTTTTCTTCTTACCTAATAAGTTTCAACTTTAGCCTTATACTCCTTAAACTTGTCAAGGGCTTTAGACTTACGTTACATTAGGTAAAGATACCCGTACCTTGAATAAACATCTATGAAAGAGATGAAATATTCATGCCCACCTTAAGCCCTAACACTCATCGGACCATAGAGGTCTGAATGTACAAGCTTTAAGGTTTCCTTGGCTCTGTAACCTTTTCCAGTAAAAGGTTGTTTGGTCATCTTGTCTTCGAGGCATGATTCACACACTGGCAAGGAGTTTTCTTCTAAACTCTTTAGAAGTCCACATTTCACCAATTGCTCAATCCTCTTGAGGTTGATGTGACCTAACCTTAGATGCCAAATATGGGCGTTTTCCTTAGGAGAAACCTTTGGTCTTTTAGCTGTTGTTGTTGTTCTAAACATTTTAGTATTAAACAAGGCTTTTATGACTAACGACCTTAGAACATATAAGTTACTTTCCATTGAACCAAAACCAATCTCTATTCCATTCTTGAAAATAAACATTTTATTCTTAGAAAAATAGACAGTATACCCTTGTTCAATGAGACAAGAAACCGAGATTAAGTTCCTCTTATTATGAGAAATTACGAAAACATGATCCAATAACAGATAATGTTTCTTGTCTAAAAATAACTTCAACCTACCTACAGCAACAGCTGAAACAACCTCACCAGTACCGACTCGAAGAGTCATCTTTCCCTGTGGCAACATTTGTCAGGAACTGAATCCTTGGTAAGAGGAACTAACATGGTTGGTAGCACACGAATCAAAGATCTAGATAGAATCATCATTATCTACCAAACATGTCTCCAAAATCAATAAATCAGATTTACTGTCTTTAGACATCCTCCCCTTTTGGAGAGTAGTGGGATCAGTGTCAGAACCTAAATAAGCTCCAACTTTCATTTCAGAGAACATTTTTCTTCCATGAACCTCAACAGAATTACCAACACTTGCTTCCTCTTCCTAGGGTTTAACTTGGGAACTGACACTACTAGTTTTGTCATCCATCCCTTTATGCTCGAAATGTAAGAACTAACATTCAAACAAATCTTGTAACAAGTCCATGATCTCACATGCAATGACCATGTTCTCAACACTTTTGGCCAAAACACCAAGTATGCTAGCCAAAATGTGAAATCGGGCCAATGAATTAGCCTTTATCCAAACCTCATATGCATTACGAATACTTCACGGTGCATCAAGGGTCGGGACTTGAGGACATTCCTCAACTATGACAAATTTAAGGTCATTTACCATGAAATACGTTTTAGAAAACTCTTTCCATTGTATCTAACCGGTCAAATTAGAGGCATTAAACGGAAATACTAACAAGTTGCTGAACAAAATACATTGCTACGTAGGTTTTAACAATACCATTGAAAAAACAACACATCAATAAGGTTTAGCAAACTAACATGAACCCCTGTGAATCTAGTTTGCAATGACGCTTCCAAGGTTTAGGACAAAAGCTGCCGAAGGAGGTGATTATCCCTCTCTGAATTGAGAAATTCTTAATCAGTCATTATACCTAACAAAACTCTTGCTCTTATAATGACTAGCATCATTGATTTGGTCAAAAGATCATTAATTACTAAAATCTCTCTCGTAAGTGTGACCTGTATTTTAGGCCCTAGAGATCCGCCCAAGCACAAGCCGAGGAAATCTGATTGGAGCAAAACCTAAAAGACCTATCCATTTCTAGAGGTTCACCTTGATCTTGACCAACCAACCCATCCGAGGGGGCACCGAGACGCCATGAGGGATAGAGAATGATTCATGTTGTGATCCAATGACAGAGATTAGGAGTGTTGACACACACCCTTCACCCACTTACTATAAATTCTCTCTCTGTCCACCTTGATTGACTCATGCAAACACCATCCGAATGGGGATGCTCCCAGGGCACCACGCGTCCAAGCAATGAATCTCAAGTGTAAATCAGGGAGAAACGTGAGTGGAATCATTGACATATCAGTTACATCTCTTCCTCCCACTGAGTATTTTATAACCTAGGGTTTAGTTTACTTAGAAAAAACACGGCTAAGAATTTTAACTAAGTGATTTTTTAGGTTTTCCCAAGAGTAACTTTTACCTTGGATAGTTGAAACAACTTTTGATCATCATCCATTAAACTCTTTAACGGAGTCTTTGACCAACTGTCGCATGCTTGCAGAAAATCTATCTAATTCACCTTTCTAGGTAAGTTCCCAGGTTGGGGTGTTCCATTTCCGTCAGCTTAAGAACCCCAGCCTATACAGAAACTGCCTTAGACCAAAGGTCCCTTATAAATAGATCTAATACAATTTTAATCTTTTATACCAATCAATTTAATCCTCTTAAACCGAATTAAAAAAAAAACTAGGTTACTAATCTCATTAGAACCTTTGAATTTAGGTCTATCATAATCCAATTTTAAAACCCTTTTAAAACATGAGTTCACCCTAAGTCCGCAGGCACTCTTTCTTATCGATTTAATTCTAATTTCCTTTATAACACTTATAACGGAAACAACCAAAACCAACCACAACGCAAAGCTAAACACATGAAAGGCATTCATAACATTTATAAACAACCTAAGTGTCATGCTCAATGCATTGTTCATTCATTGCTATTGTTTTATATAACGCTTATACAAACAAGCAACGAACCAAGAAAAAACATGTTTCCATACACCCTTATACTAACACTTATAATAAAAGGATGATGCATTAATATGCTTACTGCATGCAAAAATATAACTCATATATTTCATGATGCATGCGCATGCTTTCATATAATTTCTTCATGCTAGATTATAACACTTAACACATGATTTATGAATAATTGCACAACTGAAGGTGTGTTTTAAATCTATATGTTGAACACTTTGCCATATAAACCACATACATCACATGTATAATAAAAAAATGTTGATGAACCAGGTAAAATTGCCTCAAAATCCTAAAAAAAACAAGCTAACTATTACAAAACCAATGAGTCTCTGGTTCAAAAAACCGAACCGGGTCTTGAACTGTCTGATCGAAGTCTGCATGTCTCGACTGATTGTGCACCAAACACCTTGCGATCGTATACAAAAGAACAAACACTTTGCTCAATCGTTTACCTACGCTTCAAAAGCTAAACGATCGTTTAGCAACAATCGTGTACCTTTTACGATGCAATGAAGCATGAGGTACACGATCGTGTAGCGCGCTCTACAATGCAAGCCTTATACGATCATCTAAACGAATACGATGCGATGAAGCATGATCATCTAAACGATCACTGATCGGGCGAATTCGTACCGTATATCGCGTGATCGTGTAGTCAGTGACTATGCGATGAGCATGCTAACTACGCGATCGTTTAGCGCATGCCTTCTTCTAAACGATAAGCATCAAATGCAACCACTACGATCGTCTACCTCCAGCGTCTACGCGATCGGACAACCAACGCTATGCGATAGAGTAAACGATTTACCCCGTCATTTAGCATTAGTTAAATGAATGTTTAGTAAATACTACATGATTGTATAGACAAATCTACACAAATGTTTAGTTAAATCCCAACGATCGTTTATCGGAGGCTACACGACACGACCAACCCATGGTTATCTTCTTTGCTGAGAACCGAATCACCATGCTTTGAAACTTCATCATGAACAACTCGACTAACTCAAACACTTTGAATTACAGACTCGATAATATGTTAATTACGACAAAAAACACAGGGGCCCTTACAAATTAACACTTTGTAATTTAAAGAAATCTTAAAATAGAGGCAATTAAACTTGTAAACATTCATCAACGCCATCCACAAACGCATTTAACAATTAAACGTAATGCAGAAAACCCATCACAACTATAAAAGAAGTTCAAAACAAAAGTGAAATTTGGAATATCAGAACAACTTGACCAATTGAAGGGAATTGGACATGAGGATTTCCATGAGTAGTGAAGGATCATTCCAAATTTCAATTGTATATGAACAATACAATTACAATCACAAATGGAAACAATAGGCTATTCGCAAAACAGAAATTACAGCATGTTTTACTACACGACCAAGGAAAGAATTCACATACCTTTGAAGACTCATCTTCAAGACCCCTTGATCACGAACGCTCGATCAACCCATAAGACTGTAACACTTGAATGCTTGTACACCACGACTGCTACACTATATGATCACAGAAAACTCGAACAAAGCGATCACCAAGGTCACGAACACAGCGAACGCAATGAATGGCCTCCATGGAACCTCGATAATGTCGAGTTGAGTATGACACCACCAAAAAGGTTACCTTGGTATTCTTGGTGTGAGAATCCATAACTATGGGCTCTGTGTGGACTTGGTTTGAGGTAATGACCGGAGGAGAACAATCGTGTAAACGATTAAGCAAGTGGGAGATGGCAGATGTTTATCATATAAACGATGCCCAATCGTTTAACAAAAACTATGCGATCGTCTAGCTAAAGTTGCACGATCGTTTAGCTCATCAGCCAGCTGAGTGTCTATCATATAGAAACACTCCACATTTGTCTAGTCTCTCCAAGCTGTCATTTAGTAAATCATGTTTACTTGACAACTTTTGCGTGAGAACTTTTTCGAGAATGGAAATCTCAAATCAACATTTCTCAAATCTTACTAAATTTAGGAAATATTTTTCTTTTTATCTCACGGTTACCATGAAACCACCAATAACCACCCACTCAATTGGTAATTAGAGAAAAAGAGATAATTATCTAATAATTAATATTATTATAAATATATATGATAACAACTTACCATAGTATATTTATAACCTATAGTTTTAATATTTCATCTCATGAAACATATAAACCATAGCTCTTTTTCTATTCCATGGTACTTAATTTAAATCTCATTTACATTAACCCTCCACTAGATGTATCTCATACATCATACCGATCATATCATATATAATCGAATTACCTCTTGTCAATTTGAACATTTCAAATAAATACCAAGAACTGATCCTCAACATGAATCCATTGAGCTACCAAGGGGACCTTATGGACCTATAGCTCGAAGCTCCAACGGTACATCAATAATTGACTAAACTTTTTAGTCACAAGATCCACCATCCGTTAACTGCCAGACACTCCACTAAAGACCGACAACTGAACTCTTCTTGCTATAGATATATTATATGTCCATCTTAACCAATCAACAGTGTGATAACCTTTCACATATCGCTCGTAAGTATAGCTCGGCCAATAATCGTTATGCCCCTGTAGTTACATCTAACTCCTTAAGTACCACTGATCCCTCTAATGAACATAAGTCATAGTCCTACTATGACTAAGTCCTCTCTTCCAAAGAGAAGTTGTGGCCACTATGTTCAAGCCTTGGAATTAGAGCTTAAGGGAGCAATCTATCTACTTACCCCTACTTCGGGGAAGGAGTGAATTCCATCTTGCGTAACTAAGTTCCTAGCTCCCAAATCAGATAAGTCCCCAAAAAGGTAAGCATGTTGAGTTGGCAATCTGGCCATTCTCACCCATACTAATCAAAGGACCGCCCTCAAAGGCAGGAGTTTCCAAAATACTCAGGATTGAGGTTATGTCACCTATGGTTGTTTAGGTGAGATGTAAACCTCTAGTATCAACGACGTTATATACAGAGACAAATTATCTCGTGGTCCAGTCTTATACAAACTCTTTGTATAGGACACTCCCGCTTGCATGTCTCCACATGAATGGTTAGGATCTACCATCGTAGTAGTTCACAACACTTGCAAACCTCTACAAAGCGAGTCGTATCTGTAGTGTCACTAGAATCAGGTATCCCACCTTAATCCTTATACTACAGATCTATTAGGTTATCACTTAAGGCATGATCCACTTGTATATCTTATATACATGCTTAAGTTTACATACAATAACCATGGAGCTTTGTTTATTGGATATGGGTAAATACCAAAATAGAAATAACTCGTATTTTATTCATGACAATGTGTATATTACAAACAACGAGACTCTGGGAGAATTAGGACACCAATTCCAACATATATATATATAATATATATATATAATAGCATTAAGAAAAAGTTATTTTATGTTAAAGATAACAATATAAAAAGTTATTTATATGGCAAAGACAGCATGAAGAAAATGTTATTATAAGGTAAAGATAGGATTAAGAATAAGCTATTACACCATTAAAGATAACCTCATAAACTAAAGCTATAAAATGTTTTCATATCATGGTATATATGCTATATCTTCTTACTCTATTATAGCATTTGATATAGTCATACAAAAAACGCTATAAAAAAGTCCTAGACCTTTAATAACATGGGCTGTCAGGACCTTCGACAAAAGCTATAAAAGGTTTATCATAGCTTTTTTCGTTAGCTATCACATTTGTTATTTCTTGTAGTGAAAATAACCAGTTCTTGGGCTTGGTTTTTTAAAATCAAACCTGAGAGAACTTTTACTGCTTGAAGTGATGTAAGGTTCCCTTTCCCATACGTTATTCTTAAGGGCAGGAAAACTATTCTGAGCCACTATGACGCCTATAATTGTTGACTCCCTTTTAGAAGAACATAAGCACAAACCACAACCAACGGGAGAAATCAACACCACAAAATGAAAAGAAACAATAATTTCACTAAATTAGATTGATTAGAGTTCTTAGGGTTCTTTTATAACAGTATATAAGAGACAAATTTGGAGGAATTGGACTCACATTTACTTTTAGAAGGAGCACGGATGACGAGAAGATCTAAGGGTCCTTTCAGAATGTTGGAATTCAGCGTGGCTGAAGGCTAATCTAAGATGAGGGTCCTCAAAATCTCGTTCCATTTCCTCATTTTCAGTAGCGGCAAAGTCTTCATATTCATACTCATCTTTATGCTTGTTGGTGTTATTGTTGTTACTATTGGCGTAGTTGTTTTTGTGGTCAATTTGTGAATCCCTTTTCTTCTTCCTCCATTTTCCACAAGACTCTGAGAAAGGTTTTGTCAAAATCAAAAAAATTACACAGGACAAACAGAATTGCAGATAAGAAATGAAGTGATGAATGTGTAAATGATGAAACATTTGCAGGGAGAAGAACAAGAGAGAGAGCAAAATTTAAGTTAGAAGTTACCATATAGGGAGGAAAGGGAAGGTGACCTTGTTGAAGGAAATCAGATGGGGGAAAGCGAAATTTGTGGGATCGTCGATTGTTATTATGCTACAAAATTGAAAGCATGGGGAAGAAGAGAAGTGATAAATCAATCTTCGCCATGTCTGTGGAAAAGAAAGAAAGTTAAAGGAAAAATGAGATGTTTGCAGGAAATGGAAAATGAAATGTTTGTGAGGAAATAGAAAACGAAAATGGGGAATAAGAAGGAAGTTAGTCATAGCTAAAGAAGGGAGAGAGACTTCAATGCACAGGGGAGAAAAGTTAAAATTTAAGTTTTCAGTGAAAAAGAAATTAAATTTCAAAGTACCGCCTATTTTTTTCACACCTTTTCATAGCTTCTTACAAAAAAACCCTTCATCCAACTTGGAGTCTCATTTTTGTCTAGCCTCTCTATTAATAAAAATGTAGCAAGTATTTCAAAAAATGTGAAAATATTTCGCAATCAGTTTCTTCCCTCTCCATATTTCATAAATTATACTAGAGGTTCCTTGTTGCAAAACAACTCAGTTGTGTATATAACATGCTATGTTCAAGGCTTCTGCCCAAAACAGGAAAGGTATATGTTTGGCATGCAGCATAGCGCAAGCCATCTTTTGAAGAGTTTGATTCTTGCTTTTCACAACTCCGTTCTGCTAGGAAGTGAAGAGGGCTGAGAATTCATGGTGAATTCCAGTTGACCGACATAATTCTATAGATTGAGAGTTCTCAAACTCCTTACTACGATCACTTCGAATTCGTATCACATTCAAATCCTTTTCACGTTGTAATTGAAGATGGAGAGCTTGAAAAACAGAAAAAGCATATGATTTATCACGTAGAAAATAAACCCCTATATTTGGAGAAGTTATCAACGACAACTAAAATATATCGTTTTTCTCTCAAACTTTCTGATTGCATAGAACCCATAAGATCCATATGAAGAAGTTCCAGTATGCGAGATAAACTAGAGTGATCTGTCTGCTTGTGTGGAGTATGATTTGTTTTTCTAATTGACAATCACCACATATAATTCCAGTGAAGCTGGTAAAGAGGAAAGTCCAAATATAATATTTTTGTTAAGAGCCTTCTGAATAGTTTTCATGCTCACATGCCTAAGGCGTTTGTGCCATAAGCTAGCTCCATCTTGCCTAGAGAGATGGCAAACATGTGAAGAATTATCAGAACTCCATATATAACAGTTATTAGAAGAGCGTGAACCTGTCATGACAAGAGCTTTTGTTGGGAATGATGTTCTAAATCTCCTTGTAATCTCATAGTTTTTAAACATTGTATAAACATATTGTCATTAATAAAATAAGTGTTATTTTATAAGCATATACTCAATCCAATAAACTAAGATCCAAGGTTATTTCATGTAACTTAAACAAGTATGTAGAGACATACAAGTAGATCTTGTTTAAATAATAACCTAAATGGTCTTTAGTAGATGGATAAGACTGGGTACCTTATCCTAGTGACACTACGGATACGGCCGGCTTTATAGGTGTTACAAGTGTTGTAAAGTGCTACAAATGATCTGATCCTGATCATTCATGTGGAGACATGCGAGCAGGGGTATCATATACTAAGTGTTTGTATAAGACTGGACTACGAAATGATTCGTCTCTTTATATAATGCCGTTAATAATCGAGAATTACATTTCACTAGGATGACCATAGGTGACATGACCTGAATCCTGAGTGAGTTGTGAACTCCTGCTCATGAAGGCGATCCTTTGATCTGTATGGGTGAGAGTAGCCAAATTACCAACTCAACAAGCCTACCATTTTAGGGATTCGTTTGACTGGAGAGCTGGGAACACAGCTACACAAGACGGAATTCACTTATTCCCCGATGCAGGGGCAAGTACATAAATTGCTCTCTTAAAGGCTGACTCTGGGTCTTGAACATAGTGGTCACACCCTCTCCTGGCCCAAGAGGGACTTGGTCAGAGTGGGACTATGACTTATTGTTCATTAGAGAAATCAGTGGTTATATCCAATGGACACAGAAATATATTTGTAGTGCGAAGAGTGCAACTGTCGACCTTTAGTGGAGTGTTCGACAGTTAACAGATGGTGAATAATGTAATTAAAGAGTTTAATTAATTATTCATGTACTGTTGGAGCTTCAAGCTATAGGTCCATGAGGTCTCCTTGGTAGCTCAAAAGGATTTAGTTGGGAATCAGTGTTTGGATTAATTTGAATTATTCAAATTAATAAAATGATTTGATTATATATGATATAATTAAATTATTTCAATTATATGTGATATAATTGTCATAATGTATTTGATACATTATAGCTTAATGGGAGGAAATAAATATTTGAATGAGATTAGAATATATTTTCTATGAATTGGATTCATAGTTTATTAAATTTAATATAAATATAATTTATATTAAATGCCATATGATAGAGAAAAGAAACTAAAGTTATATTTTATGTAATACAATATTAAAACTATAGATTATATGTTATATATTGATATAACATATAATTTAATATAAATATAATATGATAATTTAGTTATCATATTTATTTATATATATTATTATTTGAATAATAAGGAAGGGAGTCAATCCCTTCCTCATCTCTCTTCTTCCGCCCACTTTAGTTGACGTGGTTATCTTTTATTGCAAAAGAAATAAAAGAAAAATTGGTTTTCTTTTTCCTCTACGTTTTTAACGTTGTTGTTGAACGATTGAGAGAAGACATAAGAGTTGTGTATCTTTGAGTGTTTTATGTGAAAAAGCTCTCAATCTTTCTCCTCCATATTAATCTTCCCCTCTAAACCAAAATAGTCAGAGCCTACTACTTCTGGGTTCTCACCCTAAGAATACCAAGGTAACACTGTGGTAGTGTTCGGATTTTGATTCGAGATCTATCTTGAAGAAAGTCTTCAAGTTGTACGTGACTATTCGAGGAAAATTCACGAAGAAAAGGTTCTTAAAAGGTAATATTTCCTGAACTCTTTTCTTGTAAAAGCATGTTGTAATTTTAATTTAAATGCATATCTTATTGTATGTTTACTATAAACTTTCTATTCGATAATTAATATAATTTGGTCGATTTGCTTCCACTCAAAGTTCTCCTCATACGAGTTCCTTTAGTTGGTATTAGAGCCAGATTGTTGGTTTCTTATTCCAAATTCCATTCTTGCATTGAATCGTTTAAAGCACTGGTGGGTTTTATAATCTGCATTCTGTTTATGTGATAAATGTTTGTGGATGGCTTTGTTGATGGATGTTTCAGGATAGAAATCTCAATTTAAGGCTTCCTTTAAATTTACAAAGTTGGTTTGTAAAGGGCCCCCTGCATTTTTAGGCATTATTATTGCAATCGAGTCTGTAAATTTATTAGTTTTGAGTCGTTCGTTGTGTTTCGAAGGCTTCAAAGAAGGGTTCTAGTTCGTAGCTTTGATGTAAAAGATGAAACGGAGGTTCCGAATCGTGTAGCTAGAGCTAAACGATCGGGTAGCTTTTGTTATGCGATCGTGTAGAATTTGTTACACGATAGTGTAGCATTTGCTAAACGATTGCTTAGCTAATGCTACGCAATCATGTAGAGGTTTCTACACAATCGTGTGGCATTTGCTACAAGATCCAATAGGCCCTCGCTTTGTGAACAATCATGTGGTATTGGATACTCGACATATGTTTGCGTGCTACTTGATAGCGTAGACTATCATGCCCATCGCATAGTCATTAGCTATGCGATTGCATAGTGTCGCATACTTGACGCACAGCTGCTTGATGCATGGTGCATTTGCTACGCAATCAGCTGCAAGGTGTTCTTTGAGGAGCGGTTCGGTTCGAGCGGTTCAAGACCTAGTTCACCTATTTCGAACCGGTTGACTTAAATCTTGTAATAGTTAGTCTTTTTGTTTTCTTTTTAGAGAGTTTCTATCCCAATCCATCAACTTTTAGAATAAATATACATATGATGTATGTTTTATATTATATGTCATAATGTATGTCATATAGTTTAAAACCCACCATAGGTTATGCATTTATTTTCTTGCATCATTTTATATTATAAGTGTTATTATCTTTGAATATGCATGATTTAAATTACAAAAATCATGCTCATGCATCATATAATATAAGAGTTATAGTATATGTATGCATGCATTATAGCATATCCATGCATCATTTATATGTTATAATATAAGGTTGAATGGTTGTATGGAATGTATGCTATAGCATGGTTCATTACTTAAGTTATATAAATGTTATATATTAGTAATGAATGAACATTGCATGATGCATGGCATTACTTTAGGTAATCTTATTAACGTTATAATTTTATAAAGTATGTCAATGCTTGCAATGTTGTTTTAATTTGTTTCATTTACTTTATAACAGTTATAAATAAATAAAATTAGAAATTAAAATATAACCAAGAGTTGCGTGCAAAGTTAGGTAAAATCATGTTTTAAAATACTTTTAAAATATGATTGAGATAGACTTAAGTTCACAAATTTCTAATGAGATGAGAAATTAGTTTAATCTTCTTTAATTGGTTTAATAGGATTAAATTGATTTCAATAAAAGATTAAATTTGTAGCAAATATATCTATAAGGGACCTTTTGTCTAAGGCAAGTTCTGGTTAAGCTGGGGGTATTTAAGCTGACGAAAATAGAACACCCCTACTTGGGAACCTACCTAAAAAGAGAATTAGATAGATTTGCTATATGCATGCAATTGTTGATTAATATTTATTAAAGTGTTTAATGAATGTTAATAAAAATTGTTTAACTTTCTAAAGTAAGTATTACTTTTGGGTAAACTTAAACAATCACTTAGTAAAAATAATTAGCTGTATTTTTCCTAAATCCTAAGTTGTTAAAGTACTTAGTGGGAGGAAAAGATGTTTATGATACACCATTTTTCCACTCACATTTCTACCTTAATATTCACACCGTGAGACTCATGCTTGGCCTTGAGGTGCCTTTGGAGCATCCCTTTTCGGATGATGTTTGCATGGGTAAATATCAAGGTGAATGGAGAGAGTATTTATAGTAAGTATGAAAGGGATGTGTGTCAACATGTTCTATGGTCTCTTTCATTGGTTTACACCGTGATACCTTCTTGCATGGCCTCGAAACATCTTGAGAGCATTCCCCTTCAGATGGTTTATGCAGTTGGTCAATATCAAGGCGAACTCCAGAAATGGATAGGATCGCTTTAGTTTTTGCCCCAATCGATTTTTCCCATTCGGTTTGTTCATTGAGGCGGAACTCTAGGATCTAAAATGAAGAATCACACTTACGGGAAATTATTAAGCAAGTTAATGATTTCTTGACCAAATAAATGATGACTGATCATTATAGGAATAAGAGTTATTCTGGTGTAATGATTAGTTGAGAGTGTCTAAATTCAGTGAACGGAGAAACTGACTACCCTTCGGTGGCTTTTGTCCTAAATCACTGAAGCATCATTGCAAAATTATATGTTAAATGAGGTTCATTTAGATTTTGCTAAAACTGATTGAATATTCTAAGAGTTATGCTAAAATCTAATGTAGATCGATATGTTTGTTTTTTAAGCAAAATGTCAAATAGTGATTTTCTGTTAGTTGTCTTTTCTAGTTTGACCGATTTTAATTACATGATGTGGAAAGAATCCATTAAAACATTTTTAGTGGTAAACGACCTCGAAGTTGTCATGAATGAGGATTGTCCTCAAGTCCTAAGCCTTGATGCACCACAAAATGTTTGTAATGCATATGAGGTATGGATGGAGGCTAATTCGACAGCCCGAGTTCACATTTAGTAAGCATACCTGATGCATTGGCCAAAAGGTTTGAGAACATGGTCATTGCACATGAGATCATGGAATCAATGTGAGAATTGTTTAAACGTAAGTTCTCACTATTCAAGCAAAGCAGAATTGATGGCATTGAAACCAGTAGTGTCAATTCCCAAGATAATCTCCGGTCTATATTGAATGTCAAGGGACTAACAGAGAAAGCAATTGTTGCTAACTCTAATGAAGTTCGTCGACGAGGATTGTCCTCTGAAATGAAACTTGGAGTTTATAATTTGGGTTATGGAGCTGATCCCACTACTCTCCAGAAAAGGAAGAACTCTAAAGACAATAAATATGATTTATTTATCTTGGAGACATGCTTAGTAAAGAATGATGATTCTGCCTGGATAGTTGATTTAGAAGCTACTAACCACATGTGTTCTTCCCATCGATGATTTAGTTCCTGGAAACAGTTGGAAGTTGGAGAGATGACTCTTAGAGTTGGTACTGGTGAGGTCGTTTTAGCTGTTGTTGTAGGAAAGCTCAAGTTATTTTTGGACAAGAAATGTTATTAGATAATTTATATGTAGTTCCTCATATCAAGAGGAACATAATTTATGTTTCCTGTCTGATTGAACAAAATTATTCCATATCATTCTCTGAGAATACAGTGTTTATTTTTAAGAATGGAATGGAGTTAGGTTTTGGTTCAATGGAAAATAACTTGTATGTACTAAGGTCGTTAGTCATAAAAGCTATGCTCAATACAGAAATATTCAAAACAGCAACAATTGTAAAAAGACCAAGAATTTCTTCTAAAGAAAATGCCCATATTTAGCATCTAAGGTTAGGTCACATCAATCTCAATAGGATTGAGAAGTTGGTGAAAAGTGGACTTCTAAATGGTTTTGAAGAAAACTTTTTACCAGTATGTGAGACATGCCTTGAAGGCAAAATGACCAGACGACCTTTTACTGGAAAAGGTTATAGAGCCAAAGAAACCTTGGAGCATATATATTCAGACCTCTATGGTTTGATGAATGAAAATGCACGAGGTGGGTATGAATATTTCATCTCTTTCATAGAAGATTATTCTAGATTTGGGTATCTATACCTAATGCAACATAAGTCTGAAGCTCTTGAAAAGTTCAAGGAGTATAAGACTGAAGTTGAAAACTTGTTAGGTAAAAAGATAAAAACACTACGATCTGATCGTAATGGAGAGTATATGGATTTAAGATTCCAAAACTATACGATAGAACATGGAATCACGTCCCAACTCTCAGATCCAGGTACACCTCAGCAAAATGGTATATCATAATGGAGAAACAGAACCCTGTTGGACATGGTTCAATCTATGATGAGTTATGTCCATCATCTTGACTTGTTTTGAGGATATACAGTAGACTGCAGTTTATATTTTGAACAATGTTCCCTCAAAGAGTGTTTCTGAAACACCTTTTGAGTTATGGAGAGGTTGTAAAGGTAGTTTACGCCACTTCAGGATTTGGGGATGTCCAGTCCATGTCTTTATGGCAAACCCCAAAAAGTTGGAACATCGTTCAAAAGTGTGCCTTTTTGTAGGTTATCCCAAGGAACGAGAGGTGGATACTTCTATGATCCAAGTGAGATAAAGTGTTTGTGTCGACAAATGCTACCTTCTTGGAAGAAGACCACGTGAGGGATCATAAACCACGAAGTAAACTTGTTTTAAATGAGATTTCTAATGAGACTACTGAGACTTCAGCAAGAGTTGTTGAATAGACTAATAGATCAACAAGGGTTGTTGATGTCAGTTCATCTAGTCATCCATCTCAAGAGTTGAGATTACCTCGACGTAGTGGGATGATTATGAACCCACATGGACGCCACATGGGTTTAACAAAAGCCCAAAACATCATAATCGATGATGGTGTTGAGGATTCATTGTCTTATAAGCAAGTAATGGAAGATGCTGACAAGGATGAATGGATTAAAGACATGAATCAAGAAATGGAGTCCATGTACTTCAATTCTATCTAGGAGCTTGTAGATCAACCTGATGGGGTAAAACCTATAAGTTGTAAATGGATCTACAAGAGGAAAAGAAGTGTAGTTGGAAAGGTACAGACCTTTAAAGCTAGACATATAGCAAAGGGTTATACCCAGGTTGAGGGAGTGGACTATGAAGAAACTTTCTCACCTGTTGTCATGTTAAATTCTACCAGGATTCTCTTGTCCATAGTCATATATTATGACTATGAGATATGGAAAATGGATGTCAAGACTACCATTTTGAATAGTAATCTTAAAGAGACCATCTACATGAATCAACCAGAGGGATTCATTGAACAAGATCAAGAGTAAAAGGCTTGCAAGCTTAATCAGTCCATTTATGGACTGAAGTAAGCATATCGATCTTGGAATATAAGATTTGATATTGCGATCAAATCTTATGGCTTTGAACAGAATGTTGATGAGCCTTGTGTTTACAAGGAAATCATCAACAGCTCAGTAGCTTTCCTTGTATTATATGTGGATGATATCCTACTCATTGGGAATGATGTAGGTTTTCTGACTGATGTAAAGAAATGGCTAGCCACTAATTCCAAATGAAAGATTTAGGAGAGGTGTAGTTTGTTCTAGGGATCCAGATTATAAGGGATCGTAAGAATAAAAGGTTGGCCTTGTCTCAGGCATAGTATATTGACAAGATGCTTGTCAGATATTCAATGCATAATTCCAAGAAGGGTTTATTACCTTTCAGACATGGAATTTTATTGTCTAAGAAATAGTGTCCTAAGACTCCTTAAGGGGTTGAAGAAATGAGACGGATTCCCTATGCATCGGCTATTGGTAGCCTTATGTATGCAATGTTATGTACTAGACCTGACATTTGCTATACAGTAGGGATTATCAGTCGATGTCAGTCCAATCTAGGATTAGATCATTGGATGACGGTCAAAACAATCCTCAAGTATCTTCGAAGAATGAGGGACTATATGCTCGTGTATGGAGATAACGATTTGATCCTTACAGGATACACAGATTCTGACTTTCAGACTGATCGGGATTCTTTAAAATCTACATCAGGGTCAATGTTTACTCTAAATGGAAGAGCTATAGTATGACGAAGCATCAAGCAAGGATGCATCGCAAACTTCACTATGGAAGCCGAATATGTAGCTACTTGTGAAGCTGCTAAAGAGACTGTTTGGTTTAAGAAGTTCCTTACTGATTTGGAAGTTTTTCCAAATATGTCTTTGTCCATCACACTTTATTGTGATAATAGTGGTGTTGCGGCAAATTCTAAGGAACCTAGGAGTCACGGAAGAAACAAGCACATAGAATGGAAATATCATTTGATTCGAGAGATTGTGCATCGAGGTGATGTGATTGTCACAAAGATTGCTTCAGAGTGCAACGTTTCTGATCCGTTTACAAAGGCTCTCACGACTAAAGTGTTCGAGGGTCATCTAGAAAGTTTGGGTCTACGGGATATGCGGCACATTGTCTAGGACAAGTGGGAGATGTTACTAGGGTATAGTGTATGCCCTAGTTTCTGGCTCTTATACACATCTAGATGTGTATAAGAGACAGGGTATAGTGTATGCCCTAGTTTATTGTATTTTTGTACTTTATTTGTATTGTACATTAGTCTCCCTAAGCTTTAAGACAAGTGAGAGATTGTTGGGAATGGTGTCCTAAATCTCCTTGTAATCTCATAGTTTGTAAACATTGTATAAACATATTGTTGTTAATAAAATAAATGTTATTTTATAGAGTAATTACAACTGGTAACACTTTTAGGAATAAAAACCAAGTGTATAACATCATTTAAGAAAATTACAAATATAGACAAATCTATCAGCGATTGACTTCTATCGTTGATAGACTTCTATCGTTGATAGACTCCCAAGTCTATCAGTGATAGATTTCTATCATTGATAGACTCTTACCAGTGATATGCTCTATCACTGATAGATTCCTACCAATAATATGGTCTATTACTGATAGACTATTTAAATTTGGCCATATTTGCAAATTTTTTTACATTATGTTATATTTACTAATACTTTGGGTCTGATGTCTATATTTGCAATTGTCTCTATTTTATAAGTATATACTCAATCCAATAAACTAAGATCTGAGGTTATTTCATGTAATTTAAATAAGTATGTAGAGACATACAAGTAGATCTTGTTTAAATAATAACCTAAATGGTTTTTAGTAGATGGATAAGGGTGGGTAACTTATCCTGGTGACACTACAAATACGACCCGCTTTATAGGTATTACAAGTGTTGTAAAGTGCTACAAATGATCTGATCCTGATCATTCATATGGAGACATGCAAGCGGGAGTATCCTATACTAAGTGTTTGTATAAGATCGAACCATGAAATTGTTGGGATTGGTGTCCTAATTCTCTCAGAATCTCGTTGTTTTGTAAAGATACACATTGTTTAATGAATAAAATAAGTGTTATTTAATTCTGGCATTTATTCACATCCAATAAATAAAGCTCCTTGGTTATCTTTTGTAAACTTAAGCATGTATATGTGATATACAAATGGATCATGCCTTAAGTGATAACCTAAATAGGTCTGTAGTATAAGGATTAAGGTGGGATACTTCATCCTTGTGACACTACGGATACGGCCCGCTTTGTAAAGGTTTGCAAGTGTTGTAAACTACTATAGATGGTAGATCCTGACCATTCATATGGAGACGTGCGAGCAGGTGTGTCCTATACAAAGAGTTTGTATAAGACCTGGACCACGAGATGCCTAGACTCTGTATACAACGTCGTTGATACTTGAGACTTGTATCTCACCTAAAGAACCATAGGTGACACGACCTCAATCTTGAGTGTTTTGGGAACTTCTTCCTTTGAAGGCGGTCCTTTAATTAGTATGGGTGAGAGTGGCCAGATTGTGAGATCAACATGCCTACCTTTTTGGGGACTTGTCTGATTGGGAGCTGGGAACTCAATCCACAATATGGAATTTACTTCTTTCTCGAAGCAGGGATAAGTAGAGAGATTGCTCCCTTAAGGGTTGATTCTGGGGCTTGAACATAGTGGCCACAGCTTCTCTTTGGAAAAGAAGACTCAGTCATAATAGGACTATAACTTATGTTCATTAGAGGGATTAGTGGTACTTAAGGAGATAGATGTAATTACAGGGGCATAACAGTTATTGGCCCAGCTGTACTTACCAGCGATTTGTGAAAGGTTGTCGCACTGCTTATTGGTTAAGATGGGCACATAATATATCTGTGGTATGAAGAGTTCACCTGTTGGTCTTTAGTGGAGTGCCTAGAAGTTAACAAATTGTGGATCCCGTGACTAAAGAGTTTAGTCAGTTATTGATGACATAATTTTTAATCTAAGCTACAAGTCAACGCATGGATGATTGCGATGATATACGATACTACTTTTAGATATGCGTTATTAATGAATGTTCTTGTAGTATGTTGTGCATTGTCACAAGTTTCCTTGCATTGAAACCAAGTATAATTTCACCGCAAGTTTTTCAGTGAGATCCGAGGTTGAACACAGGGATTGTTTTAGTTTAATTGCGTTATATTTGTGATATATGCGACCAGGGGTTTTTCAATTTAATAAAAGTTTTGTTTGTACAAGTATTTAAAAATGCGATAAAGTAAATTGTGCAGTAAAGTAAAGATAAGCGATAAAAATGCGGTAATAAAGTAAGTTGCGATGAAAGTAAAGTGCGATAAAATAAACCTAAGCTATGATGATACAAGATACAGGTTACATGATACAAGTCACCAAGGTTGAGACTGACTATGAAGAATATACAAAGATTGTGTTATGTGGTGGCAAGGCTTATGTGCGAACAGAAAGAGAATGGATAATTAATATAAACAGCGCAAGTTTCTTAATTGCGTTAAAGATATAAGTACGGTTCCGCTTTCCTTTGGAGTACACCTCTCGATGATCGGCTGCGTTTCCCGCATCTCTGTAGTGAAACAAGGACAAACTTAATGAACGCAAGGTTGCTTCCATCTCTGGAAGTACTTCTTGCTTTAGTTAACGCATTCTTCTAACCTTCTCTCGACAGATCAGAATGACATCTTCACTTCTACTCTCATAGGTGAAGATACCGTCTAACATGCTTTAGCTAAACATCTTTATTTCTTTAGAACAGGTTAAGTTACTTGTTTAATTCATATTAATCACCAAGGGATTAGGAAAACATCGTGGAGAAAGCGATTAATGGAAAAATGGAAATAGACAGAAATATGGAAATGATAATGATCATGACCTTTAATTATAAAATCAAGCATCTGATACATGGTTGTGAATGATTTAGACTAAGAAGATGAAATACAAGTGATGAATAAGAGTTAGAAACAGATACAGAAGAGTGCCAATGACTTGACACTGATCTGGATGGAAAGATTGCTTGCCAGTCATAGATGGAGTGAATGGAAGGATGAGCTTCCCTCTCAGGCTTGCTCAACCAGTAGAGTTGATCAAGGTACAGAGCTTCACGGTGGGGATTTAGAATGATTCGCCCTGAGACTCACCTTTCAGCCTTGTCTCTTCTCTTTCCGGATCTTCTCCAATCAGTGCTTAAATCAGCCTCTCTCTCAATAGCCTCGTATCAATTATCCCCCGTATCAAGTATATCTTTCAGTGAATTCTTTGAGGGTATTTATAAGTGAAAGCTTTAACTCTCTGACTTGTGGTCCCCACTTTATTGTGATAGAAATTTCGAAAATGGTGGAATAAACATTCCTTCTGTTATGTAATCAGTCCATCGAAAATGCACAACGGTTAATTGTACACGTGTCAAAATCCTTCGTCATTGCACTGCTCATTTGCCTCTTCGATCATGTGCCCGCATGTGGTGTTGTTTTTTTATTACCGCATGCGGTTGAAGTTCCGTTCTAGATCGATTGTCGCATGCACCGTCATTACATTGATTGCCTATTTCTTTCTAAATGATGGGTGCAATGCGACGTAGATGCGTTAATCTCTTTCTCTTGAGCCATGAATGCATACGATGATTGGATATTCTCTTGAGCCATGAACGCATACGGTGACGAAAATTTATAATTATTGTATTTCTTAGCCAATTTTCATACAATTGACGCAACTTTACTCTTTTTTAACCACAATATCTAAATACAGCAGTATAAATAACTTGTGTTTCTATAAGTTATCAGTTATTCACATACCATTGGATCTTCGAGCTATAAGTCCATGAGGTCCCTTTGGTAGCTCAATATATTCAGTTGAGGATCAGTTCTTGGTGTTGATTTGAAATGTTCAAATTGACAAGAGGTATTTTGATTATATATGATATAATTGGTATGATGTATGAGATACATTTAGTGGAAGATTGATGTAAATGAGATTTACAATAAGTACCATGGAATAGAAAAAGAACTATCATTTATATGTTTCATGAGATGAAATTTTAAAACTATAGGTTATAAATATAGTATGATAAGTTGGTTATCGTTTATATTTATAATAATATTAATTATTGGATGATTAATTCTTTTTCTTTAATAACCAAGTGAGTGGGTGGTTATTGGAATCATGGTAACTGTGAGTTTAAAAGGAAAATGGTTTTCATATTTTAAAAAGGAGTTTTTACAAAAGATTGAAAGAGTTTTGAGTTTTCTCTCCGCGCAAAAGAAACTCACGGGGTCGTCAAGTAAATACAGATTTACTAAACGACGGTTGGGCAAGCTAAACGATCGTGCAGTATTTACTAAACGATCGCATAGTTTTGCTAGACGGTCACTTACCCTAAGTAAACGATCATGTATTGTCTGTAGGCGGCGAATCGAGCTAAACGATGAGCTAAACGATCGCATAGCTTTTGCTAGACGATCACTTTACTTTATCTAAACGATTGGGCATCGATCTATATGATAGGTCTCCGCTATCTCCCACTTTCTCAGTCGAGTACATGATCGGTGTTTCCTCCTCCATCTGCCTCATACCAAGTCCGAACAGAGCCTACCCTCTTGATTCTCACACCGAGAATACCAAGGTAGCCTTGTTGGTGGTGTCATACTCAACTTGACACTGTTGAGGTTTTGTGGAAGCCGTTCGTGGTGCCGTGGAGGCCATTCGTGTTGCTGAGGAGTTTGTGGTCGAGGCGATCATTGAGGACGAGCGCGAAGGGTTCATGCTGTGTTTGTTGCTGTGTTACGGTCGTGTACATCGAGCGTTCGAGGTTGCTGATTATTCGAGCGATCGCGTAATGGAGCGTGGAGACGCATCTTCATATGTGCGTAGAGTTTTCTTTCTATGCATTGTAGTTTTTCATGCTGTAATTTCTCTGTATGAATTGTATAACCGCTTGTTTGAAATTGACTGTAAATATATGTTCATTCATGATTGTGATTTGGAATTATCATTCTTTCGCTGCTCATGGAAATCTCGCGAATCTAATTTCCTTTAGAAATGATTCGTCTCTTTATATAATGTCGTTAATAATATAGACTTACGTTTCACTAGGATGACTATAGGTTACATGACCTGAATCCTGAGTGAGTTGTGAACTCCTGCTTATAAAGGTGGTCCTTTGATTTGTATGGGTGAGAGTGACTAGATTGTCAACTCAACAAGCCTACCATTTTAGGGATTCATCTGATTGGGGAGCTGGGAACACAACTACACAATATGGAATTCACTCATTTCCCGATGCAGGGGGCAAGTACATAAATTGCTCCCTTAAAGGCTGATTTTGGGTCCTGAACATAGTGGTCAGACCCTCTTCTGGCCCGAGAGGGACTTGGTCATAGTGGGACTATGACTTATTGTTCATTAGAGGAATCAGTGGTACTTAAGGAGTTAGATGTAACTACAGGGGCAAAATGGTATTTTGGCCTAGCTGTACTTATGAGCAATTTGTAAAGGTCATCGCACTGTTCATTGGTTATATCCAATGGATACAAAAATATATTTGTAGTGCGAAGAGTGTAACTGCCGGTTTTTAGTGGAGTGTCTGACAGTTAACAGATGGTGAATAATGTAATTAAAGAGTTTAATTAATTATTCATGTACATTGGAGGTTCAAGCTACAGGTCTATGAGGTCCCCTTAGTAGCTCAAAAGAATTTATTTGAGAATCAGTTTTTGGATTAATTTGAATTGTTCAAACTAATATAGGGATTTAATTATTTCAATTATATATGATATAATTGTCATAATGTATTTGATACATTATAGATTATAGCTTAATGGGAGAAAATAAATATTTAAATGAGATTCAAATATATTTTCTATGAATTAGATTCATAATTATTAAATTTAATATAAATATGATTTATATTAAATTTCATATAATATAGAAAAGAAACTACAGTTTATATTGTATGTAATGCAAGATTAAAACTATAAGTTATATGTTATATTTTATATAACATATAATTTAATATAAAAATAATATGATAAGTTAGTTATCATATTTGTTTATACTATATTATTATTTGAATAATAAGGAAGGAAGTCAACTCCCTTCCTCATCTCTTCTCTCCACCCATTTTAGTAGAGGTAGTTATCTTTTATGGAAAAAGGAATAAAAGAAAAAATGATTTTTCTTTTTCCTCTACGCTTTTGAACGTTGTTGTTGAACGATTGAGAGAAAGACAGAAGAGTTCTTTATCTTTGAGTGTTTTGTGTGAAAAAGCTCTCAATCTTTCTCCTCCATATTAATCTTCCCCTCTAAACCAAAATAGTCAGAGTCCACTACTCCTGGGTTCTCACCCTGAGAATACCAAGGTAACAATGTGGTAGTGTTCGGATTTTGGTTTGAGATCTATCTTGAAGAATGTCTTCAAGTTGTACATGACTGTTCGAGGGAAATTCACGAAGAAAAAGTTTAAAAGGTAATATTTCCTGAACTCTTTTCTTGTAAAAGCATGCTGAAATTTTAATTTAAATGCACATCTATTTGTATGTTTACTGTAAACTTTGTATTCGATAATTAATGAAATTTGGTCGATCTGCTTTCACTCAAGGTTCTCCTCATACGAGTTTCTTTAACTTTGACATCATCTGTAACAACACATTTGTCTCTGGTAAAACCCACATTTAGCCCTTGGTCATATAGCTGACTGATGTTAATCAGATTGGTTGTAAGCTCTTCAACCGGCATTACATCATTCAATTGTGGACAACTCAGGTAGTTTAGCTTTCCTTTCCCAATGATCTTATCACACGCTCCGTCAACGAAGGTGACCTTTCCTGAATTGACAAACCTGATATCAGACAAACAACTTTTTTTCACCAATCATATGACAAGAACTCTTATTATCAAAGTACCAATCTCATTTAGCAGAAGATCTAGGGGAGGTCAAAGCAACTTTGCATCTGCTTTAAACGTTATTCTCTCTCCACACGTGTTTTACTTTTATCTTTCTTTATTGGTAATTCTTAGAGAAGTTGGGAGCCCTTGTGGGATAAATAAGTCTGTGAAGAACTTTCAATAATTGATAACAAAAATGACGTTTATATCCTAGTTTCCCACAGCAGTGACAAATCCATCTTTGTCTGAATGTACGGTTTTCTTTCCTAATAGAATTGCTGGAGAAAGTACCGGTAAAACCATAGGACTTTGGTTCTTGAGCTCTAACAAACTCGAACTTTTGCTTACCTTTAGATTGATTGTTATGCTAATTTTCCTCTTTTGAAAAAACTAAATCCAGAATTTTCACCACCTGTCTTTCCTTTTGTCAATTTTTTTTTTCTAGAGATTCAGTACCAATATTCAACATTCTGACATTTTTGCACACTGACTCTTTCTCATCTTTAACTTGCAAAAGTTCACACTTCAATTCTGCAATAGTAGACATAAGTCTGTGATTTTCAGCTATAAAAAAGTTTCAGTTCTTTCTTTTTGCACATTAAGAGCTTTCTGATCATCTTGCAATTTAAGAAACAGGGTATGATAAGAAAAATCTGTAGACTCACGACTTGCAGTATCGTGAGTCTTTTCTATATACACTTCATACTCAGAAATCTCACATGAAGAGGTGTCAGAAGAAATGTTACTAACAAGTGCTTTGACATCTTCTTTTGAGTCATTGCTATCTTCAGATTGAACATTAAACAAAGTTAAAACTTAACATTTACTCTATTTTTTAGAAAACTGGCATTCAGTCTGAATGTGTCCATAACCATCACACTCTTTGCATTTGATATACTTTTCTTTTTAAGGCATGAAAGCACTTGACTTGTCGGTTTCCTTCTTATTATTCTGAGGTATGTTTTGTTTGGGGGGAGGCGAACCACCAGACTTATAGTTGTTATAAGTGGCAAACCCCTTATTAAACCTTTTAAGAACACGATTAAACTGTTTTGAAAGTAACGATATAGATTCAACAAAAGAATCATATATCTCTCTGTCAGGATCAACAAGGTCCTCTTTAATTGAGGATTGGAGTGCAATACCTTTAATCTTCTTCTCGATCTTTCCATTTATGGACATCTCAAATGTAAGGAAAGAGCCAAATAGTTCATCTACTTTCAACTTTGTTATGTCTTGAGCATCCTCAATGGTAGTAACTTTCATATAAAATCTCTTAGATAGTGACCTAAGCATCTTTTGAACAAGTTTTTCTTCAAAAAAAAAAAAAAAAATCCAAAAGAAAATGACTTCTTTTCAATATCTAACAGCCGAACGTTGAACTTAGTAATGGATTCTTCATCATGCATTCTAAGGCTCTCAAACTTCAATGTCAACAACTGCAACCTTGACATCTTGACTTTAGATGTTCTTTCATGAACAACTGATAAGATGTCCCATGCCTCCTTAGCAGAGATGTAAGTATTAATTAGCCTGAATATGTTGTGGTCTACACCATTAAATATTGCATTCAAGGCACGGGAATTTTCCAATGAAGCCTCATCTTTTTCAGTAGATCATTGGGACTCTGGCTTCAAGATTTCTTTTCCATCGCCAGACTTGATGGTAGGATGAGACCAACTAGTTACAACAGCCTTCCATGATTTGCTATCGACTTAAAAAAGGCGGTCATTCGAGCTTTCTAATACGAAAAGTTTGTTCCATCTAGGACCGGAGGATGAGTGGCAGAGACACCTTCTTTGATCCCATCCATGATCACACTTGAGGTAAAGGTGACGCACTCTGATGCCAATTGAAAAAGTGATAGGATGACTTGTCACTCAATATATGGATGTTAAATGAAAAGCACTACAAACATTGAAACAAAAGATATACTAACAGTAAATAAATAAGTAGAGACACACAGAAGTTAGTAACCCAATTCGGTGATGAACCACCTACGTCTGGGGGGCAGTGTGCCCAGGAAAGATAATCTACTAATATTAAAGAGTTGAGCAGTTTACAATGCAGTACTCATATGTAATACACGACCATTATAGTGACTCATGTAGAGCATAACTCACGAATCTAAGCTCTCCTAGATGTGAGATTCCCTCTCAAGTGACTCAGGCTCCCCTTAAATTAGACAATTTTATTGTTGATTACCTTAGCTTCCGACAATGAGTGAGACTTCCTCTCATGATGTTATCTTTCCTCAAGTTAGCGAACTCCCTTCACTGATGAATCTTAGGATCTTCCGAGGATGGAAAACTCTTCCTTGAAGCTGAATCTTAGGCTCCCCTAGGACTGAGAATACCTTCTCTGGCAGTAATGGCTTAGGCTCCCCCTAAGACCTATTTACTTCAAAGTGTCGCACTCCAACGGATGAAGAACTGCACAATAGAATGGTGAACAACAAGCAAAAACACAACGATGCACAACAATGGTCGTAGAGCAGAAAACATCTTGCTTAATTAACAAAAACGAAACCCCAAAGATCAACATAATTCTCCTTTAATAATCGAATCCAAGAAAGGAAACAAATCCCCATTTGGAAAAGAAAGACTGTGCTTTAAAAAAGGAAAATATCGGACAAAATGTTACACCCAGATATTTCCAGATAAGAAAAATATTATGTAGGGATAAGCTCTATTGTCACAACTGATGTTAAGACTTTGTTTGAGACAAATGCAGAAATCAATGCCTTAAAAAAAATATAAAGTCAATCAAATGAAATCTCCAACAAAAAGTAATAGCCGTTGGATTCATTCTGTTATGATAAATATAATATTTCATTAGTAACATTTGCATAACAACATAGAATTATCTTTGGACTCCTATAACAAACCAATGTCACACAATTAATGTTAAAATTTTCAGATAGTTACAAATTTGCCCGACACAATAATTAGGGATTCCACTTTTTCTTCTTTGTGGCTATTACCTCTAAATCAACATGGGATGTGAAGGGTAATAACATACAACGGACACAAAAATGTCATAAAGGTGTAGATTAAAACTTTTAAAAAATAATTTAGATTAAACAAAAAAGAACCCAACAAAAATTAAATACCATAAGATCTTATCAATAAATGCATGAGATATTATTAAAACATGAAAGGGAGGAAAAAGGGAGTAACGACTCTAGCTAGAACTCCAATCTTTCCCCGATACCATCTATAACCCTCACCGAACAAATTAAATAGGATTAAAAGTAAATATACTCTTTGCCGTTGTTATTTTTTTTAACCTCTTTCCCCCCGATATTTGTACTGTTTTCAATAAAATCTCCATTTTCGAAAAATTATTTATTTATTATTAATCTCAATGGAGTAAATATATTAGCAATAAATAAGACGTGTGAAATTAAGAGGTCAAGATTTGAACCAACAATTTTTTTAAGTTCAACAATAAATGGAGTGTAGGGATTTTGACCTTTGATCTATAATTGATAGTATGTGTCTTAATCAATTAAGCTATATTAAATTTACCTTAAGAAAAGGAGGAATTGACATTTGAAGTGCTTTGTAGAGACAAAATTATCAAGATCATCATGTACGGGTGTCATTTAAATTTTTAGGTGTCATCTTTTGTAATAAGTTATCTTCCAACTCATTGTGCAAATTATGACATATCTTGTTTTAATATATCAGATATGGTCTAGTGTAAAACTTCCTAAATCTATATTAAGAGAGCTTAGTTTTTAGCTAGAGGCATGAGTTTTTATATAAATTTTTTTAGTACTTTGCTTTAAGAAAAGAAATAACTTGTACTTGGAAAATTTCAATAAAATGTTCTTATTTTCTCTAATTTCTTCCTATATGAATTACCATTATTCTAAGTTTCATAAAAGTTTTTTTGAATTTTTTATTTTCAACATTTTCAATCACGGTTATCTTCATTATTTATTTCCTTTATTATTTTCAACAAATATTTTAAACTCACATTAATTTTTTAGACTTTCATCATTTCTATTATTTCATCAATTCTTACATCCTTCATACACTTCCAATTTTTCACAAACTACGTGTCTCACACACATTCATGCCTCATGTCGAACATTACATGTATATATATATATATATTGTAAATTTTAGTTGGGTTGTGAGATAAGATGCATATTTAACCTTCAGAACAACTATTATAATACATTTAAAGTATTTTCTATTTTGTCATAAATATATTCAAATAAAGAAAGATATTTTTGAAACATTAGAACAAAGGTAAAAGATTTAAACAACAATATAGTCCCACATCGAATGATTTCGAAAACAAAATCACATATATAAAATAACACAAAAGTTTCGGTGATTGTGTTCGATTAAAGGAGAGATGGTTGGCATCTCCCCTGACAGGGTCGGGAACAGCCTTCGGGCTTCCCTGTTAACACAAACGGTTAAGGCTACCCACCTCTTGTAGGTGGATCTAACCCAATTTTTTTTTCTTCTTTTGCAGGTTAATAATGGAGATGGCGAGAAGAAGGTAAGAGGCCAACGAATGAAGCAATGAGATCGTAGTAGGTAAGAAACCCAGCGCTTTTCACATACTGTTGCCTTTTCAATTCGTATTCTCCTCCGTACAATAAATAGTGTAAAAATCCATGTTGCTTCTGTTAAAGGTATTTTTCAACTTGACTAATCGTGCTTGGTATTTTTAGGAACTCATCATATTTGGATTCATACTTGAATCCTGCTTTCAGGCTTTAATCAATGATCCAGATCAAAGACGCAAGGAACAATGGGCGCAGACTGGACGGAATTATGGTAGATTTGCTTGGATTTGGTGACCTTGCTGGACCTCCTTCAAATTTCTTGTTTGTTTTCATGTCTTTATATATATATAGTGGTCTGCTATCCTCCACCCACACAGTCAACAGGTGAGGTGGACATAAATAAGGACAAATATGAGAAATGCCATGAGAAATGTCATGTTGTTTCCCATTATGAAATATACTGAGTTCAAGTTCATGTCTCTCTTCGGCATGCCAATTGATTAGGGGCTAGTAAAAGTCAAAAGAGTGAGAGACTTGTAAATTTCTGAAAATATCACTGGCTTAAGATGCCTATATTTACAATCTATTGCAGTTACCACGGTGGAGTTGATAGTGAGGGTCGCCCTATTATGGTCAGGTGGGAGAACATTTTCTACTGCGTGGTCTTGATGTTGAGTGAGTTGTGATCTATGTTGTAAAAGTAATATAATTTAATCTTGAATACTATGCACTTATTTCTCATGTTAGATTTTTTATATCTTAAAGACTCCTAAGAAGCATGACTATAGATATGCACAAAAAAAACAAAATTAATCACCCATTTTCGAAACATTGATATGGACCTGGTGATATGATATTGATGAACTTCTTAGAACTCAAGGAGGTGTGGCTCATGTTTAATTTTTATTCTCTGTTTAATCTTATGTAAGATCAAGACGACACAGTAGAAAATGTGCTACCATAACAACCATAATAGGGCAACCCTCACTATCAACTCCACCACGGTAACTGTAATAGATTGTAAATATAGGCATCTCAAGCTAGTAATATTTTCAGAAATGCACAAGTCTCTCACTCTTCTGATTTTTACAAACTTCTAATCAATTGGCATGCCGAAGAGAGATCAATGTAGGATGCTTTTTGTCTGCCTTCTCCATATCACAAGCTAATGTTTGTTGGATGTTTTTTAGGTATCTTCTGTGGAAGTGTAGAAAGGGAGTTGGAAGGACCTAAAGATATCAATTGATGTAGCAAGGTAACATTCTTGTATTGTGGTGTTGGCTGCAGGGGTTTACGGTTATTTGTGTTAGTGTTTGATTTAAATGCATTTAAATTTATTGTGGTGGCAGAAAATGAAAATGGGTTTGCTTTAGTTTGTGTAAAAACGTTTTAATAGAAGAGAGCAAAAATGTGCCCGCAACAAAGAAATAGAGGATGTTGGAATAATTTTCATCATACTACTCAATCATAGCAAAATTGAGAAATAGGTACTGAAATTTAATTTTCAAGTTATTTGGTTATTTTGTTTTAGTTTTATTTGCTTAGTTGCTTCCTTTGCCTATGAAAGAGTGATTGTTTTTTTCAATAAATTGCAACATCTGTTTGTAGGAATTTTAGCTAGTAAATTGTTTCACTCTCTCTATATATATTTGTGATGAAAAAGAGCATGAAAGCAGGCCCCGTGGTAAGAAACCATTCCCAAAAATCTTTTTAATGTTGTGTTTGTTTAGTAGGGAATTTAGTTCATTTTATGTTGATTGTTTTCACTTTGTTGTACAAGTTTTTTATTTAAATTCTTATGTATTTTGTGTTCTTAACTTTGTTTCAAAATAGTTTTTGAACTTTCATCCTTTCTTGTTCTTGAATGTACTGGTATTAGTTGTGCATTTCAAACAAACTCATTTTCTATTTTCATTTATCTAAAGGGCTAAAATGATACATAACCAGAGAATGGCCTGAAAAGATTGACACTCTCTCTCTCTCTCCTCACCTCTCACCCTCCTATCCTCCTCTCTATCACACATCTTTGCCCAACCTCCCCGCCAGAACCATCAACCATGTTCTTCTCTATTAGTTCCTCCGATACAAGCCACCCAGGAAGATAACGGTTGAAAGGAAGATCTTCTCTATCGACTTTGACGCACACTCCAGAGGCAAGAGAGTCAAAATTACAGAGAGTGCTAGAGACAAATCCTTCTCCCTTTCAATTCATTGGAGCACTCTCCGTCGGGTGACAAAATCTATCAAAGCCCTCCTCACTATGCCACTTAACCAAAAATTCTTTAAAGAAACAAGGGTTGAAGATCAAGTGGTATGGTTAGAAAAAATTACAAGCAAGAGAGGCTCTATGTGGAACTTGTTAAACTAGATTACAATGGGGGTAAAAACCGCATTTAGAGCAAAGAAATGGATGGAAGGCTTTCATTGACCTTACCACCTTTTATAACTCTGAAACCACAATCCCCATTAGAATCAGCCAACTACCCTTTTAAAGAGACCAAATGTCCAGAGATCTATCACTCATTAAGTCTCTATGGAGCTCAAGGGGTATCACATGGACCTATCTGGATTCTAACAGATGCTCCGGGGACATTTTAATCATGTGGAATTCGGCTTCCTTCTCCTCCTCCTTTATCACAAAACATCCATACTCTCTAACCATATTTTTTTCATTAGCTGATGGCTACAACCTATGGATCATAGGTTTCTATGGACCTTCTAATGATACAGACAAGCCTCACCTCATACAAGAGCTTAATGACCTTTGTTGTTTGGTTGATGATAATTGGCTTGTTGGTGGAGACTTTAACATCATTTGCTGGCCTCATGAGAATTCTAATGGCTGTCGCCCTAACCAAGCCATGAATAGCTTCAACTCTTTCATTGAACTGAGGGGGCTGATTGATATTTCTCTAACAATTGGCAGATTCACGTGGAGTGATTTCAGAACAACCCCTACTCATACTCGAATTGACGGTTTTCTTTGCACTGAATCAGTCTTAACGAAGTTTATTGATGTCTCCATAATGAGGCTGGACCGCCCCACATCTGACCACTTCTCCCTTTTGCTGACCCTTGCTGGACAGAGTTGCTGACCTACACCTTTCAAGTTCGAAAATATGGGGCTCTCTCACAATAATTTCTTCTGCTTTGTTGAGGATTGGTGGAAGAAACACTCTCTGAATTGATGGCCATGCCATGGCTTCATTAACAATTTAAAAGAATTGAAGTTTGCTATCAAAGCCTGGAATGAATCCACCTTTGGGATCAACAGATCAAGAGAAAACAGTCTCTTGAAGGAATTGTCTGACATTGATTATGAAGCTGAACTTGAAGGAATTATCAATGAGGCATTTCATCATTGCTGAATATTAAGCAAGATACTCTCTCTATCAATGCCAATGAAGAGATTAGGTGGAGGCAAAAATGTAAGACAAATTGGTTCATTAAAGGAGATGAAAACACTTCTTTTTCCACAGATATGCAGCGGCCGAAAAGAGGAAAGAATACATTACAGAGGTGCTTACAGAACAGAATAGTCTCTTCATGATTCTGAGATTGAAAAAGAATTTATTTCCTTTTACAAAAAGCTCTTCACTTAAAAAGTCTGAAGTGAGGTTCCTCCCATACCCTGTTGAAGGGGCTCCCATTAGTACTGACCAGTGCAACTTTCTGGAGGCTCCTTTCACTGAGGAAGAGATTTGGTTGGCAGTCAAGGCTTTGGACACAAACAGATCACTGGGGCCAGATGAACTTACATCAAATTCTTTAAGAGATCTTGGAACATCCTAAAGCCCGACATTTTTTGTGTGTTCCAAGATTTTTATAAGGATGTCATTAACAACAATGTCAATGAAACCTACATTTGCCTCATACTCAAGAAAATTGATGCTAGGAAAGTAGGTGACTAGACCAATTAGTCTCACCACTTGTCTCTACAAAATTATAGCCCGAGTTCTTCCTAGTCATCTCAAGAAGGTTCTTCCAACCACCATCATGGATTTCCAATCAGCATTTGTGGAGGGTAGACAAATCCTTGATTCTTCTCTTAGTGCCAACGAAATCATTGACGAATGGCATAGAAAGCGTTTCGGGGGTTTGGATGTGGAGAAAGCATTTTACAAAGTTGATTGGGATTTCCTCGATGAATTTTTGAGAGTTGAAGGATTTGGCACGGATTAGAGGCCACCATAAACTTCTCTATTATTATCAATCGCAAGTCAAGAGAGAAACTTGGAGCTACTAGAGGATTAAGGTAAGAGGATCCTCTTTCCCCCTTCCTTTTCATCATTGTCATGGATTCACTTAGCCAAATGTTATCTCTAGCGAATACCACCAACTTCATTCATGCATACAAAGATGCAAGTATCACTATATCCATCACCTTTGTGGATGATACTATCCTCTTCTCAACTAATAAGGAAGAAGATATTGATAATTTACTGAATTTGTTCATTCTCTTTGAGCAAGCCTCCGGTTTGAATATCAATAGAAGCAAATCTGAATTTATGGACATCAATTGTGATGATGTTCGAATTGATTATCTTGAAAAGTTAAGGGAAAAAGAAAAAGCACCAGAGTTACGTGGAAAACCCTAGACCAGGGAGAAAAAACCACGATAAGAGTTTTTATTTTTAATTCAGATACACAGTACACAATACAAGAACATGTATAAATAACCAAACAATGAGAAACCCTAGACTGATAAAAGACAAACACGCCCTTAGGGCTAAAATATAATTTCAACAGATTACATTGCTAGAAAGCATGATTGCAAGGTGAGTGTTTGGCCGGCTACCTATTTTGGATTCCCCCTATATGGAAAACCCACAACTGTAACCTTCTGGCAGCCCATTTTGGACAAGATTACCAAGCAGTTACTCTCCTGGCAGCATAATTTTCTCTCAAAAGGAGGCAGACTAACCCTCGTTAATGCCTCTTTATCCAATTTACCCACTTACTATTTACCCTTCACCTACTATAATGGTTGAACAAATTGAAAGGCTTTTCAGAAATTTTCTCTGGACTGGCAATAGAGGCAGTAACACTAGTCATCTACTCAAATGGAACATCTTAAAACAGCTTTGTGCAGGGGGTGATTTGGGCATTGTGGACATCAAACAACGGAATCGAGCTCTTCTAGCAAAGTGGAGTTGGCGGTTTGGTTTGGAAAAAGATGCTCTATGGAGGAAACTTATAAAAGCTAAATATAGCTCCATGCGCTTTGATTTAAAGGTGGATGATTCCAGCAAAGTCTCCATAAAAAGCCCTTGGAAGTATATAACGAACATAAAGATCTCATACATAGCAGTGTTCCAAGCTGAGAAATGGTGAATCTACTGCTCTTTGGACAGATATTTGGTTTGGTGACCTTAAAAGAAGTTTATCCAAAGCTTTATGCTATTACTGCTTCCAAAAAAGTATCCATTCCTGAAGTTTGGATTGCTGAGAATGAATTATGGTCACTGAATTTTAGTAGAAATCTCAAGATTGAGGAAACTGTGGAATGTGCCTCACTAATTCATCTCATTCCTAATGTGTTATTAACTCATCGAGCTGACATATGGGTATGGAAACATGGAAACAGTGGCATTTTCTCCACAAAATCTCTTAGCTCACTGCACTACAACCCATGGCTACTCATAATCTTTATGAAAAGATTTGTGGAAGTCTTCATGTCCAAGAAGAATCAGATTCCTTATATGGGAGCTCTCTCATTCATGCCTCAATACTATGGATAGACTTCAAAAACGCTGCCCATGGGTCTGTCTGTCTTTCTCCATCATGGTGCTGCCTTTGCCATTGAGAAAATGAATCTCACAACCACTGTGTTTACCAACTGCACCTCTGTGGCTGTCATATGGGCTGAAATTCTTGATGCATTCCAGTGGACCCTGATTCCTCCCAATGATTCTCGGAGCTGGATTAACCTTTTGCTTATGGAACATCCCTTCAAAGCTATTAAAGAATTCATTTGTGTTATCATCATTGCTGTTTTGTTGAAAACTTGGGATGAAATGAATGTCAAAATCTTCCAAGACAAAGCGAAGTCTCCCAAAGAAGTCTTGGACTCTGCTATTTTCAACTTTTTTTTTTCTTTTTTGGTGTAAAGATCTATCGACCATTAAGAGCCATAATTTCTCTTGCCTTATTACAAATGTGAAACATCTTTTGTGTTCCATTTAATTGGGTCTCTTTTGTATACCTTTGAATATTTCATCAATCAATGAAATAGTTTCTTATTAAAAAAAAAAAAAAGAAAAATTTAATTGTATATAAGATTCTCCTGAAACACAAAAGGATCATTAGTTGTTGCTTTGTTTTTGTGATATCCACTTAAACATCCTCAGAAATTGTAGCAATATATGTAGACAACAAATGAATCATTCTTCTGGTCTCTCATCGCTCCCTGCCCCGAAGAAAGGAAAGAGAGTGAGTAAGCAAGAAGATTGAGAATAACGAGCACAACTTGTCATTAAAGAATTGGATTAGTTTCATTCTTGGTGTTCAAATGCCATAGTTGTTGGATTTTGCCATGTTTCAGAATTGAGCGGGTTATAGAGCTGAGTTTTGGCTCTGTGGATTGTTGATTTGTGCAGTTCTTTGCTCAAGCTGGCTTTCTCTGCCCTGCTTTGAGGAATCCTTCTGACCATTTTCTTAAATGCATCAATTCAGACTTTGATAAAGAAAAGGCCACTCTCAAAGGTTCTATCGTTCATCACAACATTGTTATGCGGCATTAGAAAAAGTTGAGGAGATGTCAATTTGTAAGTCTTCTACTATCTAGTTTTATCCACTGCCAAGTTATGTTGTGATTTATATGTTGTAACAATCTGCATTGGAACCATCTATCTCAATGTTGGAACAAGCTAGAACACCATTCTGGTATTTGATTTTGTTTATTCTGTGTTCTGAAGTTTGCTTGAAAGAGTTTAGCATTGCTTGTACACTGAATTTGGTTAGAGCCCATAAACTCTTAGTAGATAAAATTGAAAGTTTATAACCATATTGAATGATTGTTTTGATTGTTGTTTAAGATTTTTTAAGACTATTTTCCATGTCAATTAGCATCTTTGTCATCCTCCATTTATGATTGTTTGTTTGATATCAACCTTGAAATTTGCCTTTGACCCTAACTTTATTATGATGCAGGAACGATTTGTTAAAAGAAGACGAATTCTTGTAGGCCCAAATTCCTCGACTTTAAAGGTTCATATAAGCTTTCTCTCATTTCATACTTCATTTTTTCAGAATATTGATTCGGGATTGGACTAACCTATAAACTAAGAAAAAGAAATTAATACAATGATTCTTGGTCTAAATAAATCAGCAGCAACATGTGAAATTTGGAATCTCTTTCTAGTTTTTAAGGAAATTATGGCATCACCCGAAAAGAATCTCTCTTTCTAATTTCTCTAGAAGAATTGGGGACTCTCTAAATTTCCTTCATAAGTATCATATCAAATCCCATCCATCGATTCACTTTTTTGAGAAATACAAGGTCCGAAACTGTTGTTGGGATTCCCTGTTGAACACATATGATTAAGGCTATCCATCTTTTGTTGGTAGTTCTCGATCTATTAGACATAAATTTCAAAATTGAATTTATGTTTAATGAAATTTAAACTCTTTATTGTTTAGTATATCCATGATTTTCAAAAAAAAAAAAAAAAAAATATCGAATAACTAATGCGTTATTACTCTATTAAACACAATTAAAAATTTAGGTCCAATTTAGTAACGGTTTGATTTTATTTTATTTTATTTAAAAAAAATTAAGCCTAAGTTCAATTCTGAGTCAAATTTCAAATTCCAAAACTTATTTTTTTTAGTTCTCAAAACTTGGCTTGATTAATTTTTTTTTTTAAAATATAAGTAAAAAGTAGATAACAAAACAAAACAAAAATAGAGGTAAAAATGGTGTGCATAGACTTAATTTTTAAAAATTAAACCAAATGGTTTCCAAGGCTTTAGAAATTTATTTGACTCAAGTGAAAGTTTAAGATTTGATACACAAATTAAAGTTTAAGTTTACACTTTTTAAAGTTTATGGACTAAATAAATACAAAATTTAAAATTTAAATACTAAACTTGTAATTTAATCCTAAAGAATATTTTTTTTTTTTGTTTGACACATCTTAATTTGCTACACCATAAAATGTGTTTGTCATGGTCAATATAATAGTAGAAAAAAATTTAAAGGAGTTGCATGACTAGGGGGATCGAGCATCCTATCATTGTGTTAGATATCCATTTTGATAATTAAAATGACTTTATTTTATAATATAAAATTATATTGAAGTTGAGGTGGGACACGAGTCCTATTGTGCCTATGGTAAATTCACCATTGACTCTTTGATTCCGAGAACTTCACTAATGGACTTCTTTCTTTAAGTCTTTACTTTATTCTGTATTTATTTATTTATTTTGTATTACAGTGAGCATAACAAAACAATAACTGATAAGTATTAATTTACATGAAGTTAAAAGTTGAATACTATTTTTTTTTACTTCTTTTATAATATGCATGCCTAATAATCTTTTGTGGTTGCCTTTCTCAATCTTCTTATGCAGTTCCTTCATTATACTCCTAGCATCAAGATGGAATAATAGGATGTATATAAGAATTGAATAACACCGGTAAACTGATTATATCTTAATTAGATACAAATAATTACATCGTAAAAATACAGACACTATATACAACACTTTTTATACTAAGAAAATAAACCAAATGAAATTATTAAAAAAAAGTTATAAATTACAATAACTACAAACAAACAAAACTTCAAGATATTGTGAATAAGTCAGTAGGTAGTTGAGATACGCATATTAAGTGTTACTTTAAAAATAATTATTTTCTCATCATGAATTGCAAGCAGATTACAATGATCGTCCAAATTCTGATAGAACAATAAATTCAAACTATCAAATCTAGTCGAATTCTAAGATACTTGCTTTCAACTTAAGATCCAAAAAAGAAAGGAAAGAAAAAAATTTCCAAATGGAATGAGATTCCCCTCATAAAGAAATAACTAAGTTGCTATATATTTTGGTAACTCTCACTAAAATAAAATAAAATAAAAAAATAACTATTGAAACATATGTTATACATAATTCAAGTAGTTACCTGATAAATTCTGAAAAAATAACTATAAATTTAACTTCTATGTGTTAGATTTGTTAATGAAACATGAATTCATTTTTAATGTTTTGACATTGAAAAATAAAATAGATGTAGCTATGAATTTAATTTACATATACTAAATTTATCCCTTTTTGATTTTCACAAAATTTTAAAATAATCCACTTTGTTCATTTTAAAAGTACAAGAACCAAAAAAAACATTTTAAAAATACAGGGATCAAAATGAACCAAAAGAAAAGTATGGGGACCACAATGAATCAAAACCAAAAGTACAGAGACCAATGTCCACATAGCTGAACATTTTGAAAGTATCGGAAACAAAATGAACAAAAGTGAAAAGTATAAGGCCCAAAATAAATATTTTAAAAATACAAGGACCAAAATGAATAAAATTCAAATGTAGATGGATTGAAGTAATATTTAAACTTATATATATGTGCGCCGTCGGTACACACGCTTTTGCAAATCATGTTTTTAGTGATTTTTTTTCTTAATGAACATCATGTATCATAATATATATATGTAAGTAATTTTGAATGTTGGTTGCTTTTGATTTGGAATTTGTTTAATTTTTTAGTTTGATTGTAGATTTGGGTGACTTATATTTAATTATGACTTTTCATGATTTCCCTGTTTACTAATTGTAATTTTGTAAGTTATATCTATTGATTTTGTTTATATCCTTAATTTTTGGATCTTGTTTACTTCTTCCATTGCAATCTTTCTAAGTCCCAATGTGAATTTGATGGCTTCATGGAATTTTATTTAATTTGATTCTTGTGCTAGAAAAATGGGGTTGCTTGATCAACTCTTCTAAGTTTTTTTTTATTTTTTTTTTATATATATATTTTTAATTACAAATTTAGTTCACAAACTTTGATGTTTTTATTTATTCATTAAATGTGTTAATGTAGGTAATACGACTCTAAACTTTTAATTAGTGTCTAATATATCTCTAAAGAATTAAATGCTTAAAAATTAATTGATCTATATTATATATAAGTTTGAATTTTATGTCGGATGGAATTCCGAACTTTCAATTTTTGTCTAAATTTTATTTATAAACTTTGATGTCTGTGTTTATTTGTTCGCCGAACTTTTATATTTGATAAATCTCTAAACTTTTTATTTAATGTATAATATATCTCTAAAAATGAAATGCTTAAAAATTAATTGACCTATATTATATATACATTTAGATTTTATGTCTGATGGAATTTCAAACTTTCAATTTTTGTCTATTAGATTTGTGAATTTTGGAAAATTCAAAAGTTTAAAGATTAAATTTTTAATTTTAAAGCTTCAGAACCAAAAGGACACAACATTTTTTTAAGTTCAACGACTAAATTTTTAAATATGTTGTTTTTTTAAACTTTATATGACTGCTACATTCGAGACTGTCACGTACTATGTCATGTTGTGTCCACGAGTTCCATGTTAACCCTCATATTCTTTTTGTAAAATCTCTATTGTTTTATTTTGTTCCTTCTTGATCTCTTATTTTTAATCACATGTTTTTTTGTTCTTTCTAAGTTTGTCGAATTATCTCCCATCTTCAATATTTTTTTTTATTATTTCTTCTCTTCTCTTTTCTTCACTTTTTTCTTCATTTCGCCAAAAGTACAGATTGACAAAACCACTTGCCCCGGGTGTGATCGGCTGGCCGACGTCTTCAATGTCTCCATAAACCACCAGAACCGATTGATAGAAATCGAGTCGTCAGTGGTTAGTGGTGGTTTTTGTCCAAAACTAATACCGCTCGACTAATGCTCACCCCTAGGTGAAGTAGAGAAGATTTTTTATGAAACTCGTGGATGGGGCCACGATCTCCAATGTAGAACTCGTGGACGGAGTTCACGATTTCCAATGTAAAACTCGTGGACCCCATCCATGTCTAACATGGCATATTACGTGGCAAAGTCTCGAATATGGTCGCCATGTGAAGCTTAAATCGTGGATGAGGTGCACGAATTTGGCTAAACCGTGTACTGTGTCCACAATTCATTTAAATATTCATGGATCAAGTACATGTTTTCTCATGATCATGTGCCAGGTTCATGATTCTTTTGTCAGCATAATTACTTTAAATATATTGAATAGATTAACTTTAAGATCATTCATGCCAAATTATCAAGAATAACATACCGGATTTCATTGACAAAATTAACGAAAATTATAAGGTGGCTATTATCTTTTTCAATCAAAACTTTGAATGGCCTACGTGGGATGTCTCTCTAGATGGGATTAAAGAGAGACTAGGTGCTTATGTTTTGGTATTTGGAGATCATAACCCTGAGGTCTCTTTATATACCGTTCAATCAGAGTTTCCATTAAACTCTAATTAATTAGGAATGAGTTTCTATCCATTAAGTTCATACTCAATTAGGAATTAAGCTCTTAATTATTAGATCACATAATAGCGCTCAATTTGATAAAATAACCCAATCTGATAAATTATTAATCCACATACATAACTCATACTTTAATTGAACGTATTATTATTTAAATACGTCTAACATCTTTAACCTTATTTTTGTCATTATTTTCTTTTCAACCCTATTTTTGTCATTATATTAGATACAATTTTTTTAAATAAATAAAGTATTTCATGTTAAAATGCGTTTTTATTAAATAGATTTTGAACAATAATAATCTTAAAACAAGTTTCAAATTCTAAATTTGCTTTAAACCACTACAAATATGAACTACAACTTTAATATTTTCATAGAATTGTTCGTATTCAAATTTTTATTTGCAGACGACTCACCAAAACACACCCTTAATTTTGTTTATTTTTTATTTTCTTATTATTATTAATTTTTTATTATCTATTTCATAATACAATGTACCATACCTTAAATCTTATTCAGAAGTTATACCTTGTTTAGCCCTCACTCAAGCTTTGTGGAAAGGTGATTATGAATCCCTAAACTTTCATAAAAATGTCAATTTAGTCTATCAACTTCAGTTTATAACGATTTAGTTCATATAATTTTAATTTTATAATAATTTAGTTCTTAAACTTTACTATATAAGAACTAAGTTCTTGTACTTTAAAATTTATAACGATTTATTTCCAATTGTAGAAATTATTGTTAAGATTTAATGAGATTTCTTGCATAAATAAATCGATAAATTAATTAGAAACTCAATATTTTTTTATAGAATACAAAATCTATATCATAACATAATAAAAATTATCATCAAATTTTAATGAATTTTCGTCAGGGACTAAATTATTACAAATTAGAATGTACGAGGACTAAATTGTTATATACTGAAGTTTAAGGACTAAATTATTATAAATTTGAATGTATAAGAACTAAATTGTTACATACTAAAGTTTAGAGACTAAATTATTACAAAATTAAAAGTATGAGGATTAAATTACTACAAATAAAAATTCAGTGACTAAATTGTTACGTTAATGAAAGTTGAGGGGTTAGAAGTGATTTTTAATCTTGGGAAAATAATTCTAATCTAATTTAAAATATATTTTTAAAAACCAAATTTTTTTTTTTTTTTTTTTTTTTTTAAGTATTAGAAATTGAGAATCTTAGGATACTATTTTGGCTTCTTTTTTGTAGGTATGTTAATGTGTTAGTTGTTCATTAAAGGAAAAGAAGAAAAAAACAGCCAAAATATGAGGGTTGAATTTTGAATTTTGAATTTTGATAATGCTGTTAATGCATGTAGTCCTCCAAGTGTCATCATCTCCCTAATTTTGCTGACATATATAATAATGACACACATATATATATATATCACATACAAAACTTTGGTAACTGACTTTTAATAATGGACATTTCAAATCTTTGTATTTTGTAATTATTATTGTAACCTCTCACATTAAATTCCTCTATATACAAACATTTGTCATAATCAAATTTTCCTCTCTTTTCTTTTTTACCTTCCATTTGTACAATAACATAATATATCTATATTTCCATAATTTTAAGCTTTAATCCTTATGATGTATTTGGGTAACCATTTAGTTTTAAAAATTAAGTTTATTTTATCTCAAATTTTTTTAATAATAGTTTGTAAATGAATTAAATTTTTAATCAAATTCCAGAAATTCTAAAAAGAAAAGTTATTTTCTTAAAACTATATATTTTTTTTAATTTCTAAACCTTTGCTGGGTCTTTTAAAATGTAATATTTGGTCTTTAAACTTTTTATTTGTATCCAATAAGTTCATAAACTTTACAAATTTCTAAATAGAATTTTAAAGTCCCGTTTGATAACCATTAAATTTTTTTGTTTTTAATTTTTAAAAATTAAGCCTATAAACACTCTTTCTGCCTCTTAATTTCGTGATTTTCTTTGTAATTTACTTTTTACAAATGTTTTAAAAAATGAAGCTAAATTTTGAAAACTAAAAAAGTAATTTATGATAAACTTAATTTTTTTTATTTGAAATTTGGTTAAGAATACAACTCTTATACTTAAGTAAAATACAAATGATTGTAAGAAATTGAGATAAAATATGTTTACTTCTCAGAAATGACTAAAAACCAAAGTGAAATAGTTTACCAAAAGAGATCCTCGTTTTTAAAATTTTGTTTTTGTTTTTGTAATTTGGCTAAGAATTCAACTTTCACTTAAAAAAGATGTAATAAAACATAAATTGAGAGGGGATAGTAACCATTTAGATTTAATTTTCAAAAACTAAATGGTTACTAAATATGTCCTAAATTTTTAATTTTATGTCCAATAAGACATTTATGAATTTAAAAAATTGTTTAATAGATCTTTAAATTAAATTATAAATTTTGTGTCTAATATTAATCTCCGAGATTTTTTTATAGTGTATCTAATAGATTTGTGACCTATTTAACATATATTTTTTATAAATCCACATATCTAAAATATAAAATTGAAGTTTTTATTGTTCCACTAGATATAAAATTTAAATTTACATTTTTAAAATCAAATTTCAATTAATTTATTTAAAAAATATTTGAATATATGAAGGACTTAAATTCAAAGTCTAGGGATCTATAAGATATAAAATAAAAAAAATTAGGGACATAAAACATATATAATTGAAAGTTCAAAGACGAATTAGACATCTTTGAAAGTTTAAGTATTATATGAATAAATTTGTTGGATCATAGTGGCCACATCTACGAAAAATTATCCTCTATATGCAATTTGACTTTTAAGAATGAGGGTAAAATGGTTAGGGACAACCACCCACCACTATCTCCATAATGGTATGATATTGTTTACTTTGGGCATAAAACTTCATGATTTTGTTTTTGATTTTACTTCAAAAGGCATCATACCAATGAAGATAGTTCTATTCTCTTATACATCCATGATCATCCCTAGTTGTCTTCACTTATACATCCAAGATCATCTCTTTATCTAAAAAATGTGGGACTTTGGTGGCATTTGCATCAATCCTCCCGTTGAACAAAGGATCACTGAGCCTTATTTCAAATAGTCATCCATGTGTCTGACTCTTATCTAGGCTAACTTTTCTTCACAAGAGCATACTACCTATCTAATAGAGTTCAATCACAGATCACCTTGACTACTCTCGAAGATTTACTACATCTCTATTTAGAATTTGACGATTCTATCGACATGGCTAAGTCAAGGGCATGACTTTGATACCACTTATTAACCCTAAATCGACCTTGGCAATATATTCGGAGAATGCACAGCTTCTGTTACATCTATTGTCTTCATCGACAATCATAACTCTCAACTCGGAGAATTATAACTCATTCCATCATAAAGAGTAGACAATTTAAAATACCATCTTCCAAAATTTTCTTTTTTGTCACATGCTGATAAATTTTGCTGAAATTTATTATTGAACTTCCACTTACTTGGCTCATTTGGAAGTTCTTTAGCCAAAACTTGTGAAATTGCTAAAATCATATCCTCTATCATGGTAAAATAGACATACCATAAGAATGGATTTTGTCTTCTTTAGAGGAAGTCACGGTCTCCCCTGATGAGAAAAGACAATGTCAGCACCGGTCTAGAGCTCTTTGACGAATCTACTCTATTTTTCAATTTTCAATTATTTATCATCTGCCTCTTAGAATCTTTGCTGGAACCGTTACTAGAATTCGCTGGGCCACCATCATCATTTAACTTGCAGTAGTGTAACCCATATTGTATTAACATATCCTTGACTTACACTTTCCACAAACCGAAGTTGATCATTTTCATCAAATTTCTCTACTTCAAACTTCACTGAGCGCATAAAGCTTGACACATCTAGATTTGTCTCGCTCCGACCAAATCTGAAAATAGTGAACAACTCACATTATTCACAATATTATAGTTCATTTCACAAATTTTTTTATGATGTGGAAGCTCAAACTATGCTACAACCACAGAACATACTTAGAAATTCAGGAAACTACTAACCAAATAGCTTTGATACCACTTGATGGAAAAACAACCTCCTACTACTATTACAAGAATAAGCAAAAAACAACAAAGAAATTAAATGAAAGCAATAAAACTATGAACATGAGAATTGATGAGGAAAAACTCCAAAACGGAGAAAAAATCGCAAACTAGAAAAAATCCACTTCGTGAAAGTTTATTATAATTACACAAAATAGTTCTCTCTCGATCCCAATTATAAGAATATTCTCTTAAAACTTTTATACTGTCCATGCCCTTTGACGAACCCACTTTAAAACTAGAGAATAAAAAAATAAATTTAATTTGAGTTAGCACACTCAAGCTTAAAATATTTCTAACTGGGACAATTTAAGAATAAATACATAAACTGCTTTTATAGTGCTAGGAGCTCACAACTTTCTTGAACTTTTCCAATGTGAGACAACAACATTTCTTATATTTTGCCAAACTCAACATAAATACACTTTTCTATTGATATTTGAGTTTAGTAGTATTATTAGATCTCTAAGATCCGTTTGATAGGCAATTCAGATTTTCGAACTCAAAGAATATGTGTTTGGTACGGAGTTTGGATTCTGTTTTTGAAAATTATTTTATGATTCTATGATCCGAACAACATTTTTTGAAAATAACATTTTTGTGATTTCGTTATATTCAGATTTTGAATTCAAAAATTTAAAATGCAGAATTATATTAGAAAAAGGTAAAAATAAACAATTAAAAATATAGTATTTCATGTTGATAACTTAATTATTTTTTTAAAATTAAAATATGTATTATATAATATATTATAAATTATATGATATTGCAAAATAATAATTGTACAAAAATTTTAACATAAAACAAGTTCATATTCAACCTAATATTTAGTGAATAATTGCAGCTAGTTTTATAGTTTATAAATATATCATCAAACATGTTTTGAAAAATATTTTAAACTAGAATTTAATTTTTGAATTTGCTACCAAAAACACATATATGAAAATATGAAATACAACTATGTTTGTTTGAATCACTTGTTTTCAAAATTTTGTTTTGAGATTATCTACCAAATGGACCCTAAACTTTCAAACTGAGCATCTTTCGCCACTTTCCTTCTTTTTTTTAATCGCTTGGTACCATCCTAAATAAATCAAATAAACTATTTTTCTAAACTTTAAAGGGCTATTTGATCGCAGATATTGTTTCATGGGTATAGATATTAAATATCTAGGATTTGAATATTTGGGTTTTAAATGCCTAGGATAATTAATATCTGAGTTTGGATATGCAAGATAATTAATGTCTGGAAGTTAAATATTTGTGTTCAATTCAATAAGTTGTAGATATAAACTAAAAGTAATTAATTACTTAATTAAATATAAGAGATCAATTCAATTAAAAATTAATTTATTTATTTATTATGTTAACTAATTATTTNACAATAATAATTTATATTAAAATAATTAACAATAATAATTTATATTAAATAGTTAAGATAGCATAAAATATTAATAACAAAGATATTAGTATAAATTTATTAAGTCTAAATAATACATTTATATTTAATAATTAATTAAAATTAATGGTAATGAATACTTGATATTAATTTATTAATTAATTAAGCTATATTTTAACTGTTTATGTCCAAGACATAAAAATCCCACACTTTTGTAGGTATTAAAAATCCATATCATATGGGTTTTAAAGTTTGATAATAATATCTCAGGTTTTAAAAAGTGAAATTTTGTGAAAGAAACAGGGATATTAAATGTGATGAATTAGAGTACTTAATGATCTTGATTGCTTACGCTAATTGCATGCTAACTTCATCAATTTTAACTCTCACGTAAACTAAAACTCTAGTGAATTTACATATATACAAATATATACAATGTTGAGTATAAGAGAATAAATACAATAAGCTAATGCATCAGATACCCAATATTTCTCCCACTTGCCCTAGATTTATCTATCTCGTAGTCCTAGTCCCATTAGGTGACCCTTGAACACTTTAGCCGGGAGAGTCTTCGTAAAAGGATTAGCTAAGTTGTCTTTTGGGGCTATCTGCATAACAATCATGTCCCTCCTCGGTGTACAATCTCCCTAGTGAGATGGTGCTTGCGCTCGACGTGTTTTCCGCGCTTATGGCTTCTTGGTTCTTTGGAATTAGCAACTGCTTAATTGTTATCATAATAGAGGGTGGTCGACAGATGCATATCTGGAACCACTTCCAAACCAGTCAAGAACTTTCTGAGTCATACTGCTTCACATGCAGCTACATACTCCGCTTCCATGATGGAGTCAACAATACAACTTTGTTTTATACTCCTCCATACTATAACTCCTCCATTTAGAGTGAATATTGATCCCGAAGTTAATTTCCTAAAATCCACGTCGATCTGAAAATTAGAATCAGTGTATCCTGTAAGGATCAGATCATTAGTACCATGCACGAGCATATAGTCTCTTGTTTTCTAAAGGTACTTGAGGAAGTTTTTAATGGCAGTCCAATGATCATATCCAAGATTGGACCAATATATGCTGACAATTGCAACAACATAGCATATTTCGAGGCATGTACATAACATGACATACATCAAACTTCCAACTGCTGATGCATATGAAATTCATTTCATAACATCAACCTCTTGAGGTGTCTTAGGACATTGTTCCTTAGACAAATGAATTTCATGCCTGAAAAAGAACATACCTTTCTTGGAATTTTGCATGTTATATCTAGACAATATCTTGTCTATATAAGATATCTATGATAATGCTAGCATTATGTTCTTGCAGTTCCAAACTATTTAGATCCCACGAGCATACTGTGCATCTCCCAAATCCTTCATTTGAAATTGTGTAGCTAGCCATCTCTTAACATTAGGTAGGAGTTCTATTTCATTTCAAATGAGTAGAATATCATCAACATATAAAATTAAAAAAAAAAAAAAAGCCACAGTCATGTTGACAATCTTCTTGTAAACACAAAGTTCGCCAACATTCTGTTCAAAACTATAAGGTTTGATCGCAATGTCAAATCTCATATTCCAGGATCATGATGCTTGTTTCAACCCATAAATGGATCTTTTAAGCTTTCAAATCTTTTGTTCTTGACCTTGTTCTATAAACCCCTTTGGTTGAGACATATAGATACTCTCTTCAAGATAGTCATCTAGAAAAGCTGTCTTGACATCCATTTGCCATATTTCATAATCATAAAATGTGGCAATGGATAAGAGTATTCTAATACACTTAATCACGGCAGTCGGAGAAAAGGTTTCTTCATAGTCCATCTCTTTGTGTAAATCCTTTTGCCTCGAGTCTAGTTTTGTATGTCTATACCTTACCAGCTTGGTCTCATTTTCTCTTATAGATCCATTTGCAACTAATAGGTTTTACCCTTTCTGGTTGATCTACAAGTTCCAAATTGAATTGAAGTACATCGACTCCATTTCGAGGTCTATGGTTTTTATCCGTTGGTCTCTATCCACATCTTCCATTGCTTGTTTAAAAGTTAATGGATCCTCTAAGTCACCATCGGGTATGACAACTTGAGTTTCTATTAAATTCATGTACCGATCAGGCTGTTGAACAATCATCCCACTACATCGAGTCACTCTCAACTCTTGAGATGGATGTGAAGTACCAGTTTCATCAACAACTCTTGTTGAAGCCCTCAAATGCTCCAAAAGATGTTGAAACAGACCAAATCGGGTTGAACGGGACCCCTAAACAGCCAAATCAGTCGAACCGGACCACTCTCACGAATCAACTCCTCGCGTGCACGTTTCTGGGCTGGGATGAGCAATGTTGCGACCCTCCATCTCAGCATTGCAAGTCTCGGGCTTCAGGATGAACAGTGTCGTGACGCTCTAAGAACAGTGTTGCGACGTTGCGAAGGCAGTAGTTCATTTTCCAATTTATGCAGTTAACCTTGCTTGCTTCAATCTTCAATTATAACCTAATTTCAACTCTATTGACTCTAATAAAATTACAGACCCTTAAGCACACATTAAGACCCATCAATCAAGAGCCAATTACAATTATAACAACATAACCAAAGAAGAATCTAATGCCAAAGCTAGATAAAAAAACATATTAGTCACCATAACATGCATCTCATGAAATTCACCCACCATACTCAAATTAACGTTAATTGAGTGTTTAAATCATGCTCTAATATCAATTGATAGAGAAAACATGCAAATCACGGAAGCTAACAGAATCATTAAGCACTCTAATTACATTAATTTGTGTAACAAACATGCTAAAAACCAAAATTTCAAATAAAAGGGTTTCAGTTTTACAACTTTTGTAGAATTTCACTCATTCCTTGCAAGCTCCACGAAATTGACCTTCAATTTCTTTGGTAGACCACCAAGAGTGTCTTCTCCAAATTGAGAAGGAATTTTGAGTGGTTTGGAGAAGGTTTGAGTGAAACTATTTTCAGTAGAGTTTTCTTTCAAAATTCAGAATGAATGTTCTTCAAATTCAAAAAATTGAAGTATTTATTCAACTAAAACATGCGAACACTAATTCAATTAGTTATTTAACACTTCAAATAGCACTTAAATTAGTTGGTTTGGTGTTAGAATTCAGGAAAAATCCACTCAAACTTAAAGTTTAGGATAAATCCACTTACAAGACTAATTTTCAATTTTTTTTATTTAATATAATTTAATTTAAAATTAAATGTATATTCAATTTCTGAAATTGAATTTAAAAATTGAAATTGATTTAATTTTGAATTATTAATTAAATTAGAATGATAATTTAATATTAAATATTAAATTAATAAAATACATAGTTCAAACATGAATCCCTATTCATGTAATCAATATTTAAATTTTATTTAAATATATTGAACTCTCCAAAATTCGCTTTTCAATAGATTTAAGTGTTAATTATATCGAATATAATTATCCATACCCTAAATTGAATTTGAATATTTCAAATTCACTCAATATTCTAATACAAGGTTTAATCTTTTATGAGCTAGTAGATGGACCTTATGGATCTACAAATCATGAGCTCCAATAATTTGAGATTAATTGGCAAAACTCTTTAAACTAAATAATCAGTACTCGTTAATTATCGAGACATACCACTATAGCTCAGTAGTTGCGCTCTCCTCACTGAAGATATATTTCTGTCTACTTGATTTAACCATAACCAGTAAGTCGATCCCTCATCGGTCGTTCGTATTTACAGTTAGGTCAAAATTACTGTTTTACCACTGTAAATACATATTATTCCTTAAGTCTCCACTGATTCTCTATTGAACAATTGGTTTATAGTCCAACTGATAAACCAAATCCCTCTCTACTAATAGAGGGTGGAGCCACTTTGTTCAAGACCAAGAATCAATACTTAGGGAACAACCTATCTGCTAACCCTAAGATGAGTAAGAGTGAATTCCTTCTTGCAGAACTATGTCCTTAGCTATTTATCCAATTTTACCCCCAAAATGGGAGACTTATTGAGCGGTGACATTGAACCACTCTCACCTATGAAAATCAAAGGATAATCCCGAATAAACAGGAGTTCATAGTTAGCTCAGGATTAAGATCGAGTTACCTTAGGTCATCTATTTGAAATAGTCAGTTTTAACAATAAACTGTTGTTATAAAGAAAAGTGACTATTTCATGGTTCGGTCTTATGCAAATGTCTTTTGCGTAGGATGGCTCCACTCGCATGTCTCCAGATGAACGATTTTGGGATCACATCGTTTGTTTCAATATACAAGGTGGACCTCATCCATGGTGTCCCCAAGATAAGGTGTCCAACCTCATCCATATACTTATAGACCTTTTTGGCTATATACTAAAATTTGATCCTCTTTTATGTCTCTACATAAAGTTTCAGTTTCATGCTATAGCCATGGGTTCGTTTATTGGATTTTATAGTAGAATGCAATTTCGATAACACTTTTATTGAATGAAGCCTTAATAATACTTTTATTGCGAAATAGAATATTTTTAAAAATATAAACTATGGGTTTTAAGACATTCCCAACAAAATATACATAGTAGTTTTTATTGCATATCCCCAAAAAGAATTTGGTAACTGACCATAACTCATCATCAAACGAACCATGTCTAACGGGGTTCTATTTCTCCTTTCTGCTACACCATTTCATTGAGGTGTACTAGGTATTGTGAGTTGAGACGGAATTCCATGTTCTATCAAATAGTGTTGGAATTTTAAGTTCATATATTCACCACCTCGATTTGATCGAAGCGTTTTAATCTTTTTACCTAATCTGTTCTTAACTTGGCCTTATATTCGTTGAACTTTTCAAGTGTTTTAGATTTATGATGCATAAGGTAAATATAGCCATATCTAGAATAATCATATATAAAACTGATAAAATATTCATACCCTCATCGCGCTTTATATTCATCGGACCACAAAGGTCTAAATGTACTAGCTCTAAAGGTTCTTTGGCTGTAACACATTTTCCTGTAAAAGATCTTTTGATCATTTTACTCTCAAGACAAGATTCACATGGTGGTAGAGAGTTATCTTCTAACTGATTTAGAAGTCCACTCTTAATCAATCTCCCAATCCTATTAAGATTAATATGGCCTAGTCTTAAGTGTCAAAAATAGGCATTTGGATGAAAATATTTTAAATAAAAAAATTGATGAAAATATTTAAAAATGTCTCTTAACAAAGATTAGACCCAAAAATATATAAAACGATTGCAAAATGACCGATTATTCTCAAGAAAACTATTTCTCTATTTTCGAACTTCAAAATAGAAAAGAAAAAATAGAAAAAAAAAATGCACAAGGAATAAAATAAGCCATTTTGTTAATCTTGTTAATGCTAAAATTTCTCACAAAAGATAAACACGTGACAATGAAATTTTGGTATATGACCAAAACATGAGGGTTATAAACTAATGAACTCTTTTTTAGTATAACAGAAACAAGATTATGAAGATTTGAATCTTTGATAGAAAGTATACGACATTTACATTGAACTATGTATCTCATGTTGATGAAAACTTAGTTAATTAATAAGGATCAATCGATCATTAGAAATCGTGACACATAATTAAAAAAATAAAGAACTAAAAAAAAGAGACTAAATCTAAAGGCATTTGCTTGAAGAGATGGAAGAATGATGAATGCACGTCGAAGGTGCAAATTCGAGTTGAAATTAATTAAGATAAGAGGAAGTGAGATTAATTATGAATATAATCTTTTTTTATGACTATTTCCTTTATTTAATTCACCAACACACACAAACACAATTCTTCTACTTAATTAATTACTTATAATCACTAATAATCAATCTTTAGGTATTATATATTCAATTTAAAACATTATACTTTAGGGTTTCTCACATGATTGGGACATATAGTAGGTAAAGACTTTTCTTCCCTTTTCTTATTTTAAGTTTTTTTTTTTTTTTTATTAATTTAACAAACCTTTTTTTTTTTTTTTATGATTTCACACTACTCATTATATCTTATGAACATTTTAATATGAGCATATTACATGCTTTGAGTCACCCATTATTTTACATAATTACACATGTTTACCATAATCATTCTCTATCAAAGTACCAAAATTAGCATAGTTCAATTTTTACATCTAATATATATTAGCGATTAAAAAATTTGTGGTTCGAATTCTCCAACTTCTCTATTGTACACAGAAATTATTGAAATAAAACTATACAATTATATCTCATAGAAAAGTGTGCTTAAACCAACCTCTAATCTCAACTCATCCCTGATTGATTTTATTCATTATCAAGACAATCAAACAAGTTATCAGCTTCATACATTATTGATAATGTTGTACTATTGTAATTGTACGTCATCCCAACTGTAAATAAATATCATTCTTCTTTTCCAATCACACTCAACAATGATTGGTGGCGAATTCAAGTCTCTCATCTGAAAAGAGATCTTTAAGAAATTAAGGACATCTATCACTCTGTGTTGCCATGATGTTGGACAACTTCATTTTTTTACCTTTTAAATAATTTTTCGGGGTGAATCACACATGGGTGTAGCGCAACAACTCTAAATAGCTTTCTTGATTGGATTATTATTAATTTGATTTAATTGTTTTTTAATGATGTAGTTAAATTTGTAAAACGAAGAAACCATATTCAATTTTTGAAACATGAAAGAAGTAATCATTTCTTGTTGAAGAAGTAATTATTTGAACATTTTTTTCTTAATTAATTATCTTAAACCTAAAGCGGGGAAAAATTATATAAAAGAAAAATCTTGGGGGTAGGTATTGTTTGACGAAGATATATGTTCATGGTCAAGTTGATTAACAAATAAATAATTATTTGGAACAAATTCAAATGCTTCCTTATCTGCCTATTCAAGAACAGAAGGATAATTCTTTTTCTTATTAAATTCAATAATGAGTGTTGTTTATTTGTTTTTCTTAATAAATGGACAAAAATTTAAGACAACAATTATAAAAAAGAAAAAAAATCAAACGAATTAGATTTATAATTTCCATTTCTACATTAAATTTCAAGAGGTTAGACGTTTAATTATCAAGTTTTAAGTTTGTTTTCAATTTAATTTTAGGTTTTAAAATGTTGCAAATTTTCTTTTAAAATTTGAGTTTTGTTTCAATTTGATCCAATAAATTTCAAGATTTATATTTTTTAATCTCAATTTTTCACTAAATACTTATTTCAGTCTTTAGGTGTTAATGACTATTAATTAATTTAAAATAATGAAGTATAATATTTTGAAACTTGTGACCAAATAGGAATTAAATCCAAAATTTAGAAATTGTATAGGTATTTTTTTTTTCTTAGAATTATTATTAATACACTTTATAAATAGTTTGTTTAGATATCAACTATATGTACCATTGACTTTAATTTTAAATCTATAAACATATTCATCATAATACTTTCAAATCATCTACTACTGTATATATCTATGTTTCAAAAACTATTTTGTTTTCTATACTCTTGATCTTTGTTATTCATTTGGTAGGTGTACTTTCAACACATCTATTTTGATAACGGTAATATTGTTAGGTTTTGATAAAATATTAAAAGAGAAATTATTCTAAACAAAAAAATTAGTCTAGAGAATTGATAGACTTCAAACGCTGTAAAAACAGTTTAGGACTTTGGTTTCGAACAATCCTAATTAGAAACACTATAACCTTGATTGTGCTAACTTTAGTTTGAGAATGAGAGAAAATGATGTGAACAATACAAAATATTTGAAATAATGCTCTTGTAATTGAAATCAATGAAAGAATTTTGTGTGATTATAAAATTTTTTTATAAAGTAGATTTATTTCTGGTAGGACGTAGGTTTTCTTTGATTTTGGCCATTTTCACGTAATTTTTTATGTTTTATAGTTTTGTTGTTTTCTTTTAATTTATAATTAATTTCTTCTCATTCATATCATGTGGTAGTGGGTGGTTTATTTTTCAAAAAAATATCAACTCTAACTTTAGTTTATTTTAATCATTATGCTTTAAAAATTTTCATACTTTGATTTACGTATAAAATGACTATTTTGGTTTCTGCTAAAAAGAAATAATAATTAACGGAACTTCTGTACATGAGGTCTTTTAGTTTAGCATAGGGTTATATTACTACATTTAAAAAAATTTCCTTTTTTTTTCCTTATTTTATTCTTTCAAATTAGAAAGAAATTATAATATTCGAACTCGAAACAAAATTTGTAAAAGAAAAACTTCAAAATTATTATGTTTTAGTTTTTAATAAAATAAATTCTACTTGAAATCTATTTTTTAAGAAGAAAATGTTCAAAATTATTACGTTATATTTATTATTTTAATATCTATTACACAATTTATAATTGAAATATGACAAAATATAGATAATTCTTATAAAGAAAAATTATTATAATTTTTATTAATATAAAAATCCTCAAAATATTTACATTTTATAGAAAAAAGTTTCAACCAAAACTTTTTGAAACTTTTTGTTATAAAGTGTAAATATTTTTAAATATTTTTTTATATTTAAAAAGATCCATTTTTATTCGAGTTTTTTAAATTTGAAAACAGATAAGGAACCATTTTTGTGTTAATTTTCAAAACATGTGATAAAGAAAACGTTACCTTAATATTTTTCAATTTAAAAAAAAATAAGAAAAAAATGTGCACGTCAAACATCTCTTAAGAAAATAAAGAGGTTAAAATATCATTTTAATTTCTAGTTTGAGGCTCGTTCAATTTTAGGCATTGTTTTTAGTTATCTTACTTTCAATGAACTTTAAATTGATCTTACAAAATTGGCCAGATACCGGGAAAAAAAAAAAAAAAAAACAGATTCGAGAGTGAACTCATACTCAAATAAGTCTAGGATATCTAATAATATTCATTAAATCAACTCGACCATTCTTAACTTATTCAGAAGTAGAAAAGTCTCACGTATCTTAATCGGGCATCCCTCTCTTTTTTACAAAATACAATTATAACTTGGTATGACATAACTATGAAGTTAATTATAATTTTTCCATCCTACATAATTATATCCTTCTTTGATAATGGTATTGTAATCTATTTTCATTGTTTTGGAGGTCACCTATTCTCCAAATTATAAATTTATTATTAAAACACGTAGAAGATTAAGTAAAATTTATCTAGATCAGATTTTGACATGAAGGATTTTAATTGTTAATTAGTTTGAAGTTATTATTATTATTTTTTTTTTGAAATTATAATTCTTTTAATCATCTAACTTGATAAAAAAAAGTTCTAATAAGTTTCATTAAAGAAAAAACGTGTAAATATATATTTCTTAAATGTGTATATGGAGTTAAATGAGTATACTCCATTGACATAAAATGCGTATTATCAACGTTAAGATTAGAGGATTGATTTTTCTACTTTATATATTGTAAAAAATTATATATAAAAAGTTTATTTTAACAAAAAGGGAAGATCGATAAAGATTGAATTTCTTAAAACAACGTTTTTATCTTCAAATTGTGGAAACTAAATTTTAATCATGTTTCACTGAAACTTCGAGGTCTTATTGACATTTGAAAATATATATACTAAGATAGAAAAGCCTTCAAAATAAAGAAACTAAAATAACATTTTAATTTAATAAAATATATTTTTGTTGCTTTTGAATATAGTTTTATATTTATAGAATGAGGAAGTAAATGTATAAGTATGTCATTGCCAACATAAATTAAAAATACCATTACGTAAGTCTTCATTTATTATCAATAAAAATTTCGAATCCCAATCCAATTCATAAATGGAAAGTTGGTGGAAGAGTAGAAAATGTCAAGCTTAATTAATGGAATCCAACGTCCAAAGTTTAATAATTTTTATATCCTTCTGTCAATAATAATAATAATTAAAAAAAAAAAAACACAGTTGAAATATTAGTCTAACACATTTATAAATTGAAGAATTTGATATCATAAATATAAACGTTTGATAATAAGATTTATAACTTTGTTGGAAAGTAAAAACAATTCAATTATTAAACTAAATAATTTTTTTTTATAAATTTCTTTATTTACAGAAATATTTGATAATATTGATATATTTATAAAATTGAAATCTCGATATCGATAATGACATTGATATTTTAGTCACTAATCGAAATGAAATAATGTTGGGTTTTCGAAATTAATAATAATTAAAAAAAAGGTTAAAATTTGCACGTCGGAAAATGAATGAATAATATGGCTTTTAGAATCATCAACTTACGGTCTGCGTAAATTTAATTTAATTGGTTGACCTGATTTTTTTTTTTTTTTTTTTTGTATAATTTAGTTAGTTGACCTTGTACATGTTGCAAAAATTAAAATGGATAAACATAAAATAAATTAAAAAATTATTCCATAATCAGATTTATAGACAACTCAAAAAAGAAAAAAAGAAAAAAAGAAAAAAGGAAAAAGGGTTCGAGGAAGAGGAACAATAATTCATCCTTTATAGTCCAATTATTGAACATTTTACATTTTATTTTTTTAAAAAAAGAAAATTGAGTACGTTTGCTTTTTTTTTTTTTTTTTCCCTATGAAAAATACATTTATATATTGTAATGGTTAGGTGAATGAACAAATCATCATGAAAAATAATACAAATAAAATCATGATTGACAATTTTATTTATACATCAACTTGTATAAAATTGAATTAATACAATTTTTTCGATTAAAATGAACATAGCTCTATTGACATAAAAATTTGTAGTATCAATTTTGAAATTAAAAATTTGATTATTTCACCCACACATTGTCAAAAAAGAAAAAAGTCTAGTTAAGACTTGTATTAATATTAGAAAATTGTTATCTTATTTACTTATTTGAGTTTGAGTCAGAGGATTATTTGAACGTCTCATCTCTTGGTCGATGAAATATATGTTAATGAATTGAGTTATGTCTAAATTGGTCTAATGAGATCTATTAATTTGATCTAAACAAAATTATATCTTGGGCCAAAATAAATATAAATGTAGTTTGATCGAATTATTTTTTAATCTAATTTAATTGATGCTTTAAAATTTATATTACAAATCAAAATTTTACTATCACATAAAATATATTTCATATTAATGTCTTATTTATAAAGATTTAGACAAATACTATTCAGGTTGTTTTATTTCAGATATGGTACTTTTAATTTTAAGGGTTTATGAGTTTTGGTTAAAATCTTATCTAGAAATGTTAACAAACTTTGAGACTTATTTTTCTATTTTTATCTATAAACTAATTTGAACTTTAAAAAAAAATAATAAATAAATAAAAGAACATTTTTTTTTACAATAATAAAAGGCATCTTCATCTTTGTCTTATTTTGTCATCATAAGGTGTATCACATTTTGCTCTAAAATTTCAAATTCTATCAAATTCTAACTTCTTAAGACATTAATAGATGTTGTAGTCTACACCTTCAACTTGAATAAGGATGGTAATCTTTTTTCTTTGATAAATGTTTACCTTTACATGAATAAGTCCTAGACTTGATGTATTTAGGAAAAAAAACATGGAAGAGAATATTCTTTATTAAATGCATTTAATGAACAACAAACATGATATTAAATTTTTGTTGACACCTTGATATTTTTTCATACACATGAGTTCGACATCAACAGAAGGGGTGAATCAAAATTCTCATTATATCATAGAAAAATTTGATAGTAGTTGTCAGATCTAGAACCACCGTGGTGTGATTCATTATTGTCGGTTGCTCCCCAAGGTTTACACAATACCCACCTTCAGACGTGCACTCATCAGACGGAGGGTTCGAATCAAAAGAAATAAAAGAGTTGCAAGCAGATGAAGAAAACATATCAAGAATGTCCTATTTTCAGATCTGGACAACTGGTTTTTCAAGAGACTAGAGAAGATAGGAAGAATGTTTTTGAAAAATAAATTCCAGATCTAGAAATAATTACCCAATTAAAACCCTAACTTTTTTTATTTTAAAACAATTAAGTTTCAATGGTCGAAGGGTTTGGAAAGAAAAAATAAATAAATAAAACTATTTCTTTTTTGCGCAAGCACGATTGCTCGACAACGATGGCGTGCGTGTGTGGGAAAAGGCCCTCTAATACCCCTCTATCTACTTTTGTAAGTGACTAGAGGTGCTTTCCTATTTATACCTTCTAGTCACTCCTTAACTCTCCAATGTGGGACAAGAGAAGGTGGATGACTGTCTTATGGGCCTTCGACCTTGGTAAATATGGGTCATTCCCAAGAATCTTCCGCAAATGACCTACAAGTACTGAGAAACTAAAAAGATAGTAGTGATTCTAAGCAATGGAATGATGGTAACTTAAGCATCAATATCTTGTGATTTGAATTGATGCATAGTCAAGTGAGGCAACAACTAAATTCACCAAAGTGAATTACCTCTTGAACTTTTGTAAATTCTGGTTGAGACCCCCACAATACGAATTAATCCTTTTGATTTCTCTCTTGATTCCATGATAAAATTATGCATCATATGCTATTTGGGCTATTCACATAAAACTTTGGGTCATCGTGAAAGCTTTAGAAAGAGACCCTCAAACTCTTTCATAAAAGGTAGCTCACACCATTACTTTCACGTTAGATGCTTCATCAAGTCTATCACAATAGACCACTCAAAACTGAGCTATGAAGACTTTAGAGATTGTCCATCAAATCTATCGCAATAGACCACCCAACATAAAGGGCCATGGATCGCTCACAAATTATTCATCAAGTCTATCATAATAGCCCACTCAAAGTAAACAACTATGGATCACACTAACGGTTTGAGTCTCATACTAGTTGAAGAATCTAGGATTACTCTCCTTATTAGGCCTTCGGTGAGAGGATCTGCTAAATTCCTCTCAGACCTTACACACTTCAAGGAGATAGTTCCTTCTTTCAACAGCTGTCTCACAACTCCATGTCTTAGGTAGGCTAATATGCCTTCTTTTTCTATTATACACACTATTCTTGGCAATACCTATGACAGCCTATAAATCACAATGCAGAGATACTTAGCCAGTCTACTTCTTGTCCAGCTAGCTCAAGTGCTATAAACTCTGACCAATGGTGGATCATGTTTTATTGGTTTGTTTAGCTGATTTTCATAAAATAGCTCCTCCACTAGTATAAATATATATCCACTAGTGGAACTTACTTTATTGTTATCTATCACCCAGTTTGCGTCACAATATCCTTCTAACACTGTAGGAAAATTCTTGAAATGTAGACAAAAATCCATTGTACCTCTAAGGTACCTTAGCAAACAATGAAGAGTTGTCCAATGATCTTTATAAAGACTATGTGTATATCTACTTAGTCTACTTGCAACATATGTGATATCTGGTCTAGTATAATTCATAAAAAAATATAACACTACCAATATTTTTTGCATATTCAGGCTGAGAGACACTTTCACCCTTTTTCTTCTTAATACTCATACTAGGATCATAGGGTGTTCTTACAGGTGTAACATCAAAACTGTCAAATCTCTTTAGCAATTTTTCAATATAGTGGGATTGACATAAAGAGAGATCATTTTTCGATTTTTCTTATCTTAACACCAAGTATCACGTCAACCTTACCTAAATTTTTCATTTCAAATTGTGAGGACTAAAATAACTTAGTATCGTTAATTATATCTATGTTTGTACCAAAGATCAACATATCATCAACATACAAACATATAGTCACACAGTCAACTTTTAGACCATAAAGAGATTTAGGAAGTTTACATACCTTATTTTCTTACCAGCAACAATAAAACTTTCATGTTGTGCCGTATATATTTCCTCTTCCAAGTCTCCCTTGAGGAATGTCATCTTTACATCCATCTGATGCATGAGAAGATCCATTGGTTTTATGTGTATCTTGCTTTTATGTGTGTATCACAACCACTAGTTTAGCCTTAAACTTATCTATTATACCATCTGGTCTCATTTTCTTCTTAAAGATCCATTTACATCCAATGGGTTTATTTTCGTTAGGTAGTTCCGCTAATTCCCTTGTTTGATTCATGACTAAGGAATCTAATTCACTATTGAACACCTCTTTCTAGAAACTAGAATCTACTGAGCTTAAAGCTTCTTGATAAGTTTTTGGATCCTCATCTAATAAGTACATGCAAGCAAATTAATTGTCTGTTTTATCTAAATTTTCAAGTAGGAAGGTAGTTAGAAAATCAGGTCAAAAATCTTTACTAACCCTCTATCTTTTACTTCTTCTATGCTCTAATTTAAATGTGTTATTAAGGTTAGAAAGAGGGAGTTCAGACATTTGATCGATGCTTTAAGTACTAGCAATGTGATAAGTGAGTGAATTATCTACTGATTTATCAACAATTTTATTCATGAAAAAAAACATACTAAAAAAACACTGCATCTATATATTCATACACTGATTTATCACTTAAACACATAAACCTATATGCAACACTATATTAACATAACCGATGAAAATACAGTAAAAGGTTTTAGATCCTACCATGAATTTCTTGAATTATGGATATGTTATCTTAGCTAAGTACCCCCACACTCTTAAGTAATCTAGGTCAGGTGGGTAACTCTTCCACAACTCGTAGGAAGTCTTATCCAACTTTTTGTGAGGAACCTTGTTAAGAATAAAACAAGCAGAAAGCATAGCTTCCCCCCACATGTTATCGAACAGTCCATAACTTAATAACATAATATTTATCATTTCTTTTAATGTTCTATTTTTACATTTTGCTATGTCATTTTGTTGAGGGGAATATGAAGCGATTACTTCATAAATAATACCGTTTTATTCACAGAATTCCTTAAGGAAACTGTCACTATATTCACCTCCTCTATCGGATCTAATTCTTTTTATTTTTCTATCAAATTGATTTTCTACTTCAGCTTTGAATTTCACAAACATGCTATTAGCTTCATTCTTTGATTTTATAAGGTAAATTTTTGTATATCTAGAATATTCATCAACAAAAGATATATAATATTTTTTACCACCTCTACTCATAGTGTTTTTAAAATACGTTAGATTTGTGTGAATTAGCTCAAGTAATCTTATACTACATGTTATTATTGATTTAAAAGGTTTTTTTTTTTTTTTTTTTTTTTTTTTTTTGCAAAATATATATAACCTACTTAATAATTCTTGTAAGTGTAATCCCTCATTTTAGGTTCTAGAGTTCCGCTCAAATTAATCAACCGTAGGGGAAAAAACGATTGGGACATGAAGCTAAAGCAACCCTATCCATTTCTGGAGATTGAATAAAGCGTCATGCAAAAATTCCATCCTTTAGGGGGACACTCATGGTGCCATGAGGTCGTGCATGAAACTTTACTTCAAACTAATGAGAAAGACCGAGGGATGTGTTGTCACACGTCCCGCTCCTACTTACTATAAACATTTTCTCCATTCACCTTGATATTGATTGTTCGATGGAAAAGAGAAGGGGAAAAATGCACTAGTCTGCTATTATGCGTTAATCTCTATGCGTCGATGGTCATGCGTTAGACTGGAGAATATGCAATATGCGTTAAGTGCGTATGCTATGACCACGCGTTCCTGTCACAAGGTTTCTTGCTTTCTTGCCAAGTATAACGAGAATGCAAGTTTCTCGAGATGATCCGAGGTTGAACACAGAGACTTGTAACTAAATAATGTTTGTGAAGTAATGCGTTTGAGGAGATGAATAAAAGTAAAAAGACAGAAATTAATGGATTACGCGCTACTCCTACTCCTAACTAAACAAATTGAGCAATAGAAGTTTAATTATGAGAATTGGTAGAGATGCGGCAACTGTTAACGCATAGATGACTTCATTATGTTTGGTTGCTAGAGTAATCCCAACTCGCCACACTAACACATCGCGCACCTCTGTGGCCAGCTGCATTCTTATATCTCTATAATGCATGATTGCATCGAGCATAAGATTGTTTCTATCTTTAGGAATAATGCTTACCTTGCTATAGTGTGTTCCACTACTTATCATTTCGGATAGTTGGTTGTAGCTAATCAGCTCATAGACAAGCATTGTGATAGCCTCACACATAGCAAAGAGGATTAACTCACTATACCCGTGCAACACACACCTCTTGGTGGTTTGCTACATGTGTCATATCTCTAGGTCGTATGACTGAGTATGCGACCTGTCTTCGATACTTAACAAAACGATGAATATAAACAATGATAAAGAAGAAAAAGATGATGAAGATAGTGCTGAAGAAACTAAGAGATGCATTGATTACAAAATGTATTAATTTATTAAGCCAAAATGTAATACAATACAGAGATAAAAGGAGAGGTGGAGGGCTAGATATAAGCAATCTCTTGCTTTTCATCCGAAATGTGTCAAGGCTGCTGGTGGTGCCATGGATGGATGGTGGAGAAGTCTCTCTCGAACCTTATCTTCAGTGAAACTTCGGTCGTCATTCGGAAGGGGCTGTAGAGGTGAAAAACTCTCAAAGAATGTCTTGTTTATGCTCTCATCTGTTATCTCAAGAATCTGCTTAAGATAGAAATTCGAATGGTTTGAAGTGAAGATCCAAAGCTCTATTTATAGAGCTCAAATGTCGATAGCTCTGTACCCCTTCTGACTCACTGCTGCTTCTATAGCAATATGGGAAATGTTAACATCACCTTATCTTGTTGATACTCCCAAGGTATGCGTTCATGCTTGTCTCTTTTAAAGTGTTAATGCATTTCACCTACCTTCCAATCAGTCTTCTATCACGATTATCACTTTGTGGACGTAGCATTTCATTTTTTATGATGATCAATGCATGTGGTCAGCCTTGCGGCGGTTTGGGACCAACGCATGTGGTCAATTCCTGCAATAGCTGCAAAAATAGATACTTTGATGCAGAATAACGCATGATATAGAGTTAGTGAGGATTTTCAATGCTGGTCGATGCAAGCTCACTTTTCCATGTGATTTCTTGGTATTATTGACGCATATTCTGCTTATTAACCCTCATAATTCTAAGCAAAAGGCTACAATAGCTTGTATTTCTACAAGCTATCATTGATCTATAGAAATGTCACCTATAGGGGGACACCCATAGTGCCTCGAGGTTAAGTATAGATCTCACGGTGTGAGCTTTTAGGGAGAAATGTGAAGAGGATTAAATGAAATATCATATACCCCATTTTCTTCCCCCTGAGTGTTTACCTAGGGTTAATTAATTTAGGAAAATTGGACTACTGATTTTAACTAAGTGATCATTTGATTTGCCCAAAAATAACACTTGCTTTTGGATAGTTAAACAGTTTTGATTAAGGTCTATTAAACACTTTAATATAACTTTAATCAAAATTTCATGCTTGTAACAAATCTATCTAATTCACCTTCTCATATAAGTTCTCAAGTAGGGGTGTTACGTTTCCGTCAACTTAAATACCCTAGCCTAGACAAAACTCACCTTAGACAAAAGGTTCATTATAGATACATTTGTTACAACGTTAATCTTTTATTAAGAAGCAATTTAATCCTACTGAACCAATTAAAAGATTAAACTTAAATTTCTAATCTCATTAGAAATGTGATCTTAGGTTTATGTTAATCATATTTTAAAACAATTTTAAAAAAGATTATAACCTAAGGCTTGCATGCAACTCTGAATTATTGATTTTAATTCTAATTTCATTTAATTATAACAATTACAAAGAAATGAAATAATTAATACCATACATTGCATGCTTTGACATACTTTAGTAAATTATAACCTTTATAAATTATCTAAGATAATGTCATGCTTCATGCAATTTCATGTCATTACTAACATATATAACAATTATATAACTAAGTAATGAAACATCGTATAGCATACTTTCATACATACATTGAACCATATATTATAAAATTATAATATAAATGATGCATGGATATGCTATCAATGCATGCATGCATATATTATAACATCTATATTATATGATGCATAAGCACGCTATATTAAATAAATCATCCATTTACATATATTATATAATATAAATGATGCATGAAAATAAATGCATAACCGATGGTGGGTTTTAATTCTATATGGCATACAATATGACATATATAAAAGAATAAAGCATACATCACATGTACACTAAAAGAGGATTTAATGGACCGATATTAGATACCTAAAAGAAATTTAAATCTAACTGTTACATAAATAATAGCCATCCGGTTTGAAACAGGTGAACCAGACCTTGAACTGCTCGAATCGAACCAGGAACCGATCCAGATGAACCCAAAACGATCGAACCGAAGAACCCACGGACATAACTGGACCGATAAACCACAAACCATGCACTAATCGGAGTTGAACCGCGTGAAAATTCTGTCTCGGAGCATCGCAACGTTATGCCCAGTGTTGTGACACTATGGAAATTTCCTTCCGTTTGTCGCATCACAGCATTGTAACACTAGGGAACAATGTTGTAATGCTACAGCATAGTCGCCCACTGTACTACTTTGATCTTCTTAAAAAACCATCGAGTTCCATCTTGTTTTTAAGGAACTTTTATTCAAGAGAACCAGGGAGTGGAAACAAGATCTTTCCAAGCCAATTGTGAAAGAATAAACACATTCACAAAAATACAAGAATAGTTATGCATCTTAGAGAAAATTACAGCATGCTTTCTTAACTAAATACAAAGGGACTCAAGAGATATACCTTTGAATAACTATTCTTCACATATTCCCTCGATCTACACTGTTCAGGCATCCCAGCAAAGTCTCAATGATCACGAACGCAATGAATACCCAATGTAACCACGAACAGTCTGATCCTCGAACGACAACCCTCAACACTACCGCTCGGTTTCCTTGGTATTCTTGAAGTGAAAATCCAAGAAGTGTGGGCTCTATACAAATTTGGTAGAGGGAAAGAAGATGTATACGATCGAGCTACATACTCGAGTAAGTGGGACAAAGGTTTAGTCTATTGTATAGACAGTGGGTACTCGATCGTCTAGCAATCTCTTACTCTCGTGGACAATCGTCTAGCAATCTCTCGCTCAATCGTTTAGCCTCTCGAAAAGGGCTATCGTTTAGTCTCTCGTGAGCGGTCGATTAATAATGCGATAATAAAGTTATCTTAAAAAATGAAAACTCTTTTCATTTTATTCTTCAGTTATTAAAAACTGAAAATAACCTCCCACTTGCACGGTTATAGGAGAAACAACCTAAAACAATTATCTCATAATTGTTTTTATTATAAATAAATATGATAACTAATTTATCATATTATATTTATAACCTATAGTTTTAATATTACATCATATATAATATTTAAACCATAGTTCTTTTCTCCTTTATTTAATATAAATCATATTTATATCAATTCCTCCAATTAACATATCTAATATATCAAATCAATTATATCACATATAATTTAACCAATTTAATTATATCATATATAATCAAATTCCCTCTTGTTAATTTGAACACTTCAAATTAACAAAAAACTGATTCTCAACTTGAATCCATTGAGCTACCAAAGGGACCTTATGGACCTGTAGCTTGAAGTTCCAACAGTACGTGAATAACTAACTAAACTCTTTAATCATGATATCCACCATCCGTTAATTGTCGGGCGCTCCACTAAAGACCGACAGCTACACTCTTCGTACTGTTGATATATTTCTGTGTCCATTAGATATAACCAATCAATAGTACGATAACCCTTCCCAGATCGCTCATAAGTACAGCTAGGCCAATTTATCGTTTTGCCTCTATAGTAATATCTAACTCCTTAAGTACCACTGATTCCTCTAATGAATAATACATCATAATCCTACTATGAGTGAACACTTCTCGGGCCATGAGAAAGTGTGTGGCGTCACATCATTTAAGCCCCGGAATCAGCCCTTAAGGGAGCAATCTATCTACTTACCCCTACTTCGGGGAAAGAGTAAATTTCATCTTGTGTAGCTGAGTTCCTAGCTCCCTAATCAGACAAATCCCAAAGTGGTTGGTTTGAGTCGACAAACTGGTCACTTGCACCCATGCAAATCAAAGGATCGCCCTCATAGGCAGAAGTTTCCAACTCACTCAGAATTATGGTCATGTTACCTATGGTCATCCTAGTGAAATAAAAGTCTCTGTCGTGAACGGCGTTATATAACGAGACTAAATATTTCGTGGTCTGATCTTATACAAACTCCTTTGTATAGGATACCCCCGCCCACATGTCTCTACATGAATGATCAGGATCAAACCATCTGTAGTATTTTACAATATTTGTAACATCTACAAAGTGGATTGTATCTGTAGAGTCACAAGGATAAGGTTTCCCTCCTTTATTCATATACTACAGACCATTTAGGTTATCACTTAAGGCATGATTCACTTGTATCTCTCCACATGCATGCTTAAGTTACATCGATAACCAGGGATCTTACTTTATTGGTTTGTGGTTAATGCAACTAAAATATCTCATATTTCATAGACAACAGTGAAGAAAATATCTTATATTATTACATCACAAGTTTTTGTTCATACATGTGTTTACAAACCATAGGACCCTACAAGATTTAGGGCATCAACCCCAACAGTTTTTTCTAGTAAATGAACAGGAAAACTATGAACGACTCAACAAATGAATACAGACTCGATAGCAGAAATTAATGCCGCAAAACATGGGCCTTTACATATCGAAAATCATAAAAGAAAGCCATATAAAACTAATGTCCAATCCCGAAATTATCCATCAATTCAATACCACATTCAACAACAATTCATCACATGAAAAGAAACAAAGAATGTAGTAACTAAAACCTACAAAAATTATAAAATATCATTCATAAAAAAATTGGAAATTTGGGAACAAAATCTATTGGCTCTGATACCAATTAAAGGGATCCTTGTGAAGGGGTCCTTTGGAAGTGGATATTCCCAAATAGGGTTATTCTCAGGAAGAAGATGAAGCCAATTTTGAAAACCAACTTTCTCATTTACGTGAAGTGGAGAAAAAAGAGGGGGAGGGAGTTACAACTCCCTCCCTTAATTAATTTAAATTGATTTTAAAGTAATAGAATTAATTTAATATATATTAATATGATAACTAACTTATCATATATATAATATATATTAAACTATATGTTATATCAAATATAACATATAACGTATAGTTTTAATATTGTATCATACACAATATAACCTATAATTTCTTTTCTCTCACCCATGACATTCAATACAAATTACATTTACATTAAATTTAACAATATGAATCCAATTCATATAATCAATATTTGAATCATATTCAAAGACTTATTTCCTCTCACAAATAATATAATGTATCAAATACAATATAGTAATTATATCATATATAATTAAAATTAATCAACTATATCATATATAATTAATTCCCTCATTTAATTTGAACAACTCAAATTAATCCAAAAATTGATTCTTATTTATTCCTATTGAGCTACCAAGGGGACCTCATAGACCTATAGATTGAAGCTCCAACACTACATGAGTAATTAATTAAATTCTTTAATTAAATTATTCACCATCCATTAACTGATGGGCACTCTACTAAAGACCGTTAGCTGTACTCTTCGCACTACAGATATATTTTTATGTGCATTCGATATAACCAGTCAACAGTACAATGAGCCTTCACAAATTGCTCGTAAGTACAACTGAGCCAAAAATACTGTTTTGCCCCTGTAGTTACATCTAATTCCTTAAGTACCATTGATCCATCTAATGAACAATAAATCATAGTCCTTATGACCAAACCCTTCTTGAGCCAGGAGAGGGTGTGACGCCACATTGTTCAAGTCTTGAAATCCGTCCTTAAATGAGCAATTTATCTTCTTGTCCCGACATTAGGGAAGGAGTGAATTTCTTCTTGTGTAGCTATGTTCCTAACTCCCCAATTAGGCGAATTCCCAAAATGGTAGGCTTATTGAGTCGGCGATCTGACCACTCTCACCCATACAAATCAAAGGACCACCCTCATAGGCAGGAGTTCACAACTCACTCAGGATTCAGGTCATGTTACCTATAGTCATCTTGGTGGAATGTAAGTTTCTATTACGAACGACGTTATATAACGAGACTAAACATTTCGTGGTCTGGTCTTATACAAATTCCTTTCTATAGAATATCCCCACTCACATGTCTTTACATGATTAATCAAGATCAGATCATTTGTAGCATTTTACAACATTTGTAACATCTACAAAGCAGGCCATATTCGCAATTGATAACTTGTAGAAATACAAGTTGTTGTATCTCTTTCATTTAAAAGAATAAGAAAAATTTATGAAATTACGACACTTGTACCAAAGAATTAATACAAAAATTGAAGTATGCAATCATAAAATTTCAACATCTGATATATCTGAATTATGGGCTGATATTGATTTCTTTATTCAGAAAAATGGTAACGTGATCAGGCAAACATATGATCGCATAACCAACTATGGCGATGAAGCATGACATGGGCGGTGGAAGTCAAATCACAGATTGAGTTGGTTGACAAGAGAACTTTGTTGAAGATTCAATGAACTTCTAACGTGTTACAGGCAATGCGTTAGAGCATGGAATTTAATGCACCCCATCAACACAATCATGAGTAAGAGAAAAGAAAAAGCATCCTCAGACGTCTATAAAAACCCATGCAATCGCCATGTAAAAGATATATAGATAAAGACAAGTGAAATTCTAAGAAGAAAACTCCGCTAAAAAACCTTCCCATTCAGCCATAGAAATATCTTAGCAAGAACTTAGGATTCGTGTGGAAGAAGAAGAGAGATACCATTGTTTGATAATCTGAGTGAAACAGTCACTAGTAGAGTTAGGGGGAGCAAGACATTGCACATCACGACTTGATTCTCTATTCCTTTCTTTCTCTTAAAGTGTGTTTGCATTGTAATTTTGACTTTGATAAATTCAAACTTTATAATATGAATACATATTCATTTTATCCTTCGTTTATCTTATCCATCACTATCATGCGTAGCTAAATTGTCTAATGTGTTGAGAAGTATGTAGCCAACACTACTAAGCAACAAGAGAATCATGCAATCAACTTGTTTTATGTATGTTTATATGTGTTATTTGAATAAATTGAAGGATTGTTCTAAGTAATTTAATCTGAGTTTGAAAGAATTTAGATTTGGAACTCATAAAACAAGAGGAGATGTTCCTTAAAAATAAGTATACCTTCTGCACAATGCACTTATCGCATGTATCTTAGAAATAAGATAATATGGCTAGATACACTGAGAAGTGATGATCGTAACATTGATTACATCGCTTGAATGCATAATCCATTTAGTTACTCAAGAAGTGTTAGTGAAAATTCTTCTCAATCCTATCATCGCATATCTATCACCAACAACTACAATCTACACTATTTCACTTGGGCATAATTTTCATCGCATAGAATTTAGAATTGGAATAGCACCTCAAATCAACCCCTTGTTTGAACATTTCGATTTGCATTAAGATCGTATTTTTAGTTTCATCGCACATTTACAAGCAATCCCTGAGTTCGACCCTAGACTTACTAAGACTCTGGTTTAATTTGCACTTGGGTTCTACCAGATAAAACAAAATATTATAACCTCATAGATCTTACTCATTTCATCGCATGTTACGAACACATCAGCAGTGTCATCAGGATAAGGTATCCAGCCTTATCCATCTACTACAAACCAGTTAGGTTATTACTTAAATATGATCCATCCGTATGTCTCTACATATATATTTAAGCTACAAGATAACCTTAGATGTTAGTTTATTTATTTGTGGTTAATGCAAAAAAAATTGAAATAAAACATCACATATTTTATTACATAAATAAAATGTTTATACATTACAATTACAAACTATGGGACCCTACGAGATTTAGGGTATTAACTCCAACAATTCTTATAGAGCCAGGAGCATAGCGAGCGAGATTGTGCTAGGATTACTTCATATGGGATTGATAGGTGTATTTTTTAATTGTTCATAGAGGGGATAGGGGTTGATTGTACAATAGTGGGGGTTGATAGTTGTTATACTTTTGAAATTGTTCATATGGGGTTGACTACAATGTTGGAATTGTTCATGTGGGGTTTTCTATATTCTTTTAACTTAGAAATACTTTATGAGGTTGTAATATTGACAATATTAAAGAAGTGAAGTTTTTATAAAGATACTGGTAGAAATTTGGTTAATATATAAGATTGAAAATGTGTGTATTTTTTATTTGATTGGTGAATAATGTATGTCATATATATACCAAATGTGGTTGTTGGATCAAAATACAAGAACAATTATAGGTAAAAATGTCAACGTTACAGATTTTTCTAAAAAAGCCACAAGCAAGCTTGACATGTTGAACATGTCAAGATTATAGATATTCTTGACATGTTTAACAGGTCAAAAACTCTCATATTCTTGACATTTCTAACATGTCAAGTAGGATATATCTTAAAGTTTTTTCATTGTCAAGTTAAAAATATCTTGAAGTTTTTTCCTTGTCAAGAACCCTCATATTCTTGACATTTCAAACATGTCAAGTGTCAGTATTTCTTAACGTTTTTTAAATGTTAAGTGTCACTAAAACGTCGAGAAAATCTACATTCTTGATATCTAATTCCTTGATATTTTTTAAAAAGTCAAGAAAAGTTAAACTTGACATTTAAAAAACGTCAAGAAACACTATTTTTATAGTAGTGACATTTTAAACCATGGTTGAAACTAGCTTTGATTTAACATATATTTTTGTGTTTATTTATATTTAAAAATGAAGAAAAAGGGAAGGGGCACGTCTTTCTTTTTTTTTTTTTAAAAAAAAAACATTTCAAAATTTGAAAATCAACGAAAGTTCAAGTATTTTCTTAAAAAAAGTAATTAACTATAAGAGAAGCTTTGAAAGCTCATCCATAATTAAGGGGAAAGAAAAAATTTGAAAGCTTAATTGTTAGCTAGTATATCTACATGAGATGCTTTTACTCCTCTAGAATTAAATAATCCATTAGAACCTAATTCAATTAGATCATCTAATTTAAACTAATTGAGTTGTTTTCAAGAATTCTCTCTCTAATCTTTACTTCTTCCAATTTGATATATATTTTAAATTTTTTTTCAACCATTACAATTGTGAGAGATCATATAACAAATTGTGACTTTTTAACGTGATAATTGATGATTTATTGACTAAATTATACTTAACATTAGTAGTTAAATATCTCTAATGTCTTTTTTCTTTGTTGTTTATTTTGCGTGTTCCTTTGTTATTAGAAAATTATATATTTCTATACATGAATTGTATATTAAAAATATATTTCCATATATGAATTGTATAGTTTTCTATTTAATTATTTTGATATGTATTTTAATTTAAATTTAGGTTGTATGTATATTCATCTCATTCTATATGAAAATCTAAGGAAACAAGATTTTGTGTACTTAAAAAAACTTAATTCAATCGATCAAAGAAACATTTTTAAGAACAAAATTTCAAATTAAAACACTAATTGTAAATTCATAATAAATCTAAAACTCCAAATAAGACATATATGGATGTAAGATGAAAATATCAAAATAAAGTATATGCTTTCAAATAAATAATACTACTGAACTTAATAAATCTCAATAAAGTTCATCTTGAAGCATCATAAGGAACCAATTATAGACATTTCCAAAAAACAAAACAAAAAACAAAAACTTAACTTGTAACCGAAATGTCAATTTAAGCATGGTTTTTATTGGGAGCACGACCAAAGTCCTATATCGATTAGATAAAGGAATGATTATGGATATATAAGTAAGAATAATTATTTCCAATCGTATGAGGTCTTTTGGATGAAATCAAAAGCAAAATCATGAAGAGTTTATGTCCAATGTGGATAATATCATATCTCAATGGAGATATTTGGAGAGTCGTTATCTATAACAACTTGAATAGTTCGATCTTTCGTCCCACATGATTGAACTAATCATTTATTTATTTTGAAAATAACTATGCTTCTTTTCTTACCAATTATTTTACAATAATGGTCTTCATTTTTCTAAAGAAATATTTCTATTCATAACCAAATTTTAAAACTATTTTTTCTTTTAGATTTTTATACTTTTCTTAGATTTTGAAAATATCCTTGAAAAGTAGACAAAAAATGCATAATTTTTCTAAATTAAATATCAAATGATTACCAAATATGAATTAAGATATGAATTTACATCTTATTTTGGTCATTCAACTTTCAAGTTTATAACAATTTGGCCTCCAGACTTTGAAAACGTCCATTTTGATCTTTGGGCTTTTAAATTTATCCGACTTTGATCCCTTAAACAAAAATATCAATTTTCTATTTTTTAAATTTTAGAAAATAACCATTTTGATTATGACCTTTACTTCGTTCCAAATTAATCGCACAATTTTGGTATATATGTTATTGTGTTGATATGAGCATGATTTCACGGCATATATTAAATTAGGCACAAGCATTTTGCTAGGGAATATATATTAGATGGAAGAAATAATATCATAAGAACCATGCTTATGTTTAAAAAATGTTTCAAAGACTTAAACAAACATAAAAGTTTAAGGTCCGTCTGATATTCACATTTGTTATTTTCAATTTTTATTACTTATTTTAAAAAAAAAAAAATAAGAAACATAAACATTATCAAGTTGATCCTTAAAAAGCTAACATGAATAAAGACTTGATTAATAGTATTAACTTGAAAACTTAGGATCAAAATGATATTTAAGTCAAAAATATCGAAAGTTCAACTTTGAACCATCAAGTATAAAAAAACATTGCTTCTGAACAATGAAAGATGTCCTCTATTTGTTCATTATTTTTTTCTCTCTATTTTTGAATTATCACGAAGTGACCTTATTTCTAAGAATCAACTTTTCTAAGAACGACAACATTATTCTTCCTTCATGACATTTGGTCTTAAAATATGTCTCCGTTGAATATAATTATATTATAGTTCTTATACTTTTAACGTGGTAACAATTTAGTTTTTATCGAAAAAAATTTATCAAATAAAATTTAATTGTCAATTTTGATTCTGTAATGATTTAGTATTTATAATTTAGAAACAAATTTAATTTTATAAACTGTTATTCATGATGAAGACTTAAAAATTTTACAAATTGTATAGTATAAAGACTAAATTGATATTTATAATAAAATGTTAAGAAAAATTGAAAATGAAGCAAAGAAAAATATAATATATATTTTTTATTCTTTGCTTCCCAAATGACGTCCAAAGTCATTGGATAAGAATTTGAACCCCAATAATGTATAAGATATCAATTTTTTTGACATATGTAAGATGGAAGAATCGAACTTCTGATCTCAAGATTTATAGTTTACAAGCATTATGTCAATTTGAACTATACTTATTTTAGCATAAGATATCGATTTTTATCTAGATCCAATCAGTTCATTTGATTTGTATTTGAAACAAAAGTTTATGAACTAAATTATTACCATTCTAGAAGTAAATAGGACTAAATCGTTACTTTCGTAAAAGTTTTAAAATATAGATTTAAAAAGAATAAAAAGAAAGAAGAATCTTCCAAACAACCCAAAATTCTTCGAATTTGATCAAAAAGCGACACCAAAAGTCTCAAAGACCTTAAACACGGTTACACACTAGTCAAATGAAAGCGTCACTTAATTGAATATAAAGTCTTGATTTCATTAATTAATTTATCATGACCGTCGTCAAAATCCAATTTTAACTTTTAAGAGAAGGTTCCGTTCCACACGGGTGATTCTCATTGACAAAGAAACAAAGTAATGAAGACTCTACATGGTACAAATCCAAGGTTTCAAATATTGTGTCCTTAATATTAATTTTATAATAATATCGATAAAAATATCGTTAAAATATAGATGTGTCCATTGATATTTCTGAAAAATTTATATATAAATTTAAAAAATAAATATAAATAGCTAAATAAACATTTTATGATTGATAAATAAGTTAACATGTCTATTATTTATATTAGTAATATTTTGTTACTTATTTTTTACTACAAAAAATCACCCATTTTCCGACAATTTGGTAGAAAATGCATCGGGAGATTCACTCCCATTGGGTCAGGAGAAGTCTGTCCGAAGTAGAACTGCTGACGCTCAAACACCCACCGTTGGGAGTTGGGACACAACTCCCGACGCTCAAAACACCCACCGTTGGGAGTTTGACACAACTCCCGATGCATAATATATGACATCGAGAGTTGGTGCACTCCCGATGCATATATAGTCATTGTGGAGAGTGCTGCAAACTTTCGATGGCTGGTAAGCTGTCGGAAGTTCAATTTTAGTATTTAAAATTGGAATTTGAACTCATGACGGCTTAGTCATTTTTAAAAATTTTTAATTTAATTTAATTTTTTTAAATTTGATCTGAATAACCTATATAATATTATTAAGCAACTCAAATATATTCACATAAGAAATAAAACAAACAAACAAAGTCTATACTATTCTTTATTACCTAAAATAGAGAAAAATTACAAGATAGTTTCCAAAAGAAATATGTCTTCACAAATACATAAAAGAAATAACATAAACACAAAGTCAAGAAATATGTCTTCACAAATACATAAAAGAAAGAACATGAAAACAACATCTCGAACACAACATCTCCGAAAACATTCCAACCTCATCTCCGAACAACATCCTACAATAAAACAAAAATATTCAAATGTCATAAACTTCCACAAATAAACAAAAAAACTTCAAGTTCAACTCCAAGACAAGTATACCAATCTCAACCCACCCCTCACAACATTCAAACTTCAAAAAAATCCACAAACACACAAAAAAACTCCAACTTTCCCTCCAAAACAATTATAACCAAACTCAACTCACCCCCACAACATTCCCGACGCTCATAAACATCCACAAACACACAAAAAAATTACTCCAAGTTCAACTCCAAAACGAGTATATCCAGACTCTTTCCACCCTCCACGACATTCAAACTTCATAAACATCCACAAACACAAAAAAAAACTCCAACTTTCCTCCCAAAACAGTTATAGTCAAACTCAACTCACCCCCCACAACATTAAAACTTCATAAACAACCACAAACACACCAAAAACTCCAACTTTCAATCCAAAACAATTATAACCAAACTCAACCCACCCCCCACAACATTCTCGACGCTCGTAAACATCCACAAACACATAAAAAAATTACCCCAAGTTCAACTCCAAAATGAGTATAACCAAACTCTACCCACCTCCCACAACATTTAAACTTCATAAACATCTACAAATACACAACGTTCCTCCGAGTGGTTGGAGAGCTACTATCTGAGGAATAAAAAAATCAAAACAGTTTAGGATGTATTTCAGTCAACAAAGAAGATGTGTACGAATACTAACCTGAAGTGTCACCCACAGAAGATCTTGTGTTACGTAGATATATCACTTGCTTGTGGAATTCTTCCTCTGCCTCATGTTGCCTATTAGGAGTTGACATCGCATCTATACAAATACAAAAATGATAAAACAATATAAAATCAATATTACATATGTTTAAACAGAGAAAGCGAATTGAGTAGATACATGATTAGTCATCATCGTCATCTAAATCAAGTTATTCGTCAACACTTAAACTGTTATTAGGAGATAATTGTTCTTCATCATCGTTTATGAAGTCATCATCGACATGTCGAATAAATGGTCGTTCCACAACCCTTTATTAAAAAAAGAAACTGATAATAAGAAACAAAAACAAAATTGAGATCAAAATTCACATAGAAATAATGAACATGGGAAGAACCCATTAACAATGTCATCACAAGATCCAAAAAAAAATAAAAACACTACTGGAGTGAATAAGTAAAATACTGAAATGAACCTATTAGAATCAAGCACAAAGAGCGCAACCAAAATCTTTCCAACCAAACACACCAATCTTATAATAGTAAACTAATTAAATATCATATAATTATACTTCAATTTAAGAATTTGAAAGTAGAACGAATTCTACTTTGCATAATGAATTGAACTTCAACGAATTTTTAAATGGAAAAAAATGCATCTATTCATGAAAGAATGTAATTTATGGGATTGAAAGGATGCAACGTTAAATGAATTAGAACCACAAACAATTTATTTTAAAAAATTTATGGATGATTGATGTAGAATATACCCAGAGAAATGACGAACGATTTTTGATGACAGAGTAGAGTTGACAAATTTCGGGCGATGAGCAGCTAACAGAGGATGGCCTTCGATGCTGCTTCTTCTCTTCGACGGGCAAGTGTTGTGTTTCTTCCCTGCTTTGATGGACGACTACTGAGGCACGACGTATCTCCCCTTCGACAGACGAAAACTGCTACGGTTAGAAAGAATTGGGGATTTTGTAAATGATCTCTCGACGCAGCAACATATACCGTCAGGAGATATACGGGAACTCACAACGAATAAAACATTTCGTCGAGAGTTATGTAAGAACTCCCGACACTTATGCCCGTTGAGAGTTCTCTTACATATGGCGTCGGGAGTTCTTACCAATTTCCGACGCGTCACTTACGTAGTCGGGAGAGATCCTATCTCCCAGCAATCTATCTCCCGATGGGCGTTTTAGACATCTGACGAGTCCCTTTTTCTTGTATTGTTTTATATTTTGTAGATTTTTCTATGATATAATAGAAATATCAATTCACTTCTCACGTTGATGTCGAGCCTATCAAAATGTGAAAATAGAAATATCGACATGTCCACCGAAAATTTAATACTAGGGTATAAACTCTCTTTCCACTTCTCTAATTGTAATAAGGAAAATTTTCAATTTTCACCCCTAAACTTTGGGTTCGTACCAATTTAAACCTACAAAAATAATTGTATCAATTTAAATCACAAACTTTTGTAAGTGTATGATCAATTTGCTCTCTCCTTCAAACAAAGTTTGAAAATATTGTGTAAAACATATAATTGTTTCAATTAAACTTCTAATTTATTATAAGAATTAATTTAGACCTTTTATTAAGATTACATTTAAAAATTGTATATCCATTCAATTTTTACACGTGTGTAAATGTAACAACATGAGATTTAGGAAAAATTGATTGACTATCTCAATTCATTGGATTTATTTTATGTTAATTTTGGTTTTTAGAACCAAAATTAGAGATAGTGGGAGAAGATAATCAATTTGGATTGATTTGATAAGAGATTTAGAATTTTTGGATTTTTTTTAATTGATAAAAGATTTGAAGGAATTTAAATTTGGATTAGGTTTCAGTTTAATTAAGAGGATTCGGAAACATGGCGTTTTAATTTAAGAAAGGTGGATAATTATTATGGAGGTTTTAAAATTTAGATTTTATTTGGATTTAAGTTGGTGGATTTAATTTTTGGAAGAAAAATAAATAAAGGTGAGTTGAAGTAAGAGACTTAGGATTGATATGATAGAATAAAAGGATTATATATATATAATTATAAAAGGGAAATTAGGGTTTACATGTATATTAATACTCTAGAAAAGCATGCAAAGATTAAAAAAAATCATGTCCTAAACAAATATTTTAGCATAGGTATAGCACAATAATTTTATCTTTTTAAAACTAAGTCGCAAATAGAAATGTTAATAAATTTCACATCAATAAACCAAACATATATATTTAGTCAACCTGAGTGTAGTTCAATTGGTATAATACTTGTATTATCGACCTCGAAGTCAGAGGTTTGATTTCCTCACCCCACACTTTAATTACAATACATTTTCGAAAGAAAATTTTAAATAATTTCCACATGCCAAGTATACAAATCAAAATGTTTCAATTCCTGACTAGTAAAGTTTGTAAAGTTTAATTACATATATGACTTATTCATCAAAAACAGGTACAAGTGGAATTTTTTTTTTTAATAGAACAAAGTACAATTCAAAATGTTGCAAAATAGAAAATGTAGAACAAAACTACATAAATATTAGAAGGATCCAAACCACTCAAACTTATCCAACAATTACTATGCCTTAATCGCACCATAGACCCCAAATTAAACTTTAATGACACAACTAAGTTTTAGATGACACATCTTGAAAGATCAAAATCACTAAACATAACCTGCAACAAATTTTGCTAGTAACCTAACAAACACTTGAAAAGAACTCAAAATATTCTGAATCAATCTCCAACTACGACCAAAGAGTTTACAATGGTTATAAAAATAATTTACAACTATTTAGAAAAAGTATGAAAGGATATCTAAAGAAGATTTAATTTATTCCAAAAATGACATCGTTCATTGTTTACATAAATGTCAATGGGTTTTGATTACTCAATTTCCCCAAAGTTAGAACTCTTAAATAAAAACCCATTAAATATCTTGGCATATTTATATTTCCCTCATGACCAGAAGTATTTAATTCTATGTATACAAGTCTAATACTTCACGTTTAATGTAAAATTTAATAAAAGTTTGCAACATTAATTACACATTATTTTGCTTGACCGAAAAAAAAATAGTTAGCTTGAAATTCCTAAAAAAATTTAAAAGTTCTGAAAAAAAATTTTACTTGTAGCAAATTACCCAAACCTGCCAATTTGAAAAATAATAAATTAAAAATTTCCAACTATGTTTTTTATAAAAATATTCCTTGTATCAATTTTCTCAAACTTGTCTAATTGGAAAGATAATTAAATTTGAATTTTCCCGCAGATTTTGTTTTTAAGAAAATTCTTTGTAGTTCCTTTCTTAAACCTGCCAAATTTAAATAATAATAATATAAAGGTTAGAAACTTCCAAATAAATAATTAAAATAATAACTAATTATAATAAGGTTATTTTAGTAAAGTTAAAGGATGGAAAAGTTGATGAAAGAACATAAATTAAAAAGATAAAACTTATTTAAGACATTTTGTATATATACCCTAAAATTGAGTACATTTAACACATTTCTATTTAAATAAAGAGCAACACGACGTCGTCTTGTGCTGAGACCTGAAACAACGTTGTTTTGAGTCGTTTCTTGATGGATTTTGCAAGTCCTTAATAGTACCTGTCTTGACGGACATTCAAGAAAACTAGAATTTGATTTTGGGTCGCATGGGTATTCATTGATTTGCATTCCCGTCAAGTAATATATCTTTTTTGACGGACATTGCCCATCAACAAAGGTTTTTTATAGACGTTTTTTGACCATCAATGAATTCAAAAATCGAGAATTAATCAATTCGACGAAACTTACGTATTTTTATGTCAAGAAAAGCATTTTCCTTGATGTTTATGCACGTCAAGTGAATATAAACATTTATTATGTTAAGGAATGTATTTTTTTGATTTTTTTTTGCCATGGTTATCAAGAAAACAAAAATTTCGTACGTCAAGAAAACACCAAATTTGTAGTAGTGCATCAATTTGTAGTACCGCCAAATTTATAGAAAATGAGCTAACTTATTTACAAATATAGATAGTAATATTTTACTATATTTAAAAATATTTTCAATAATTTTATCATTTAAAATAATTACCTAAATTTTATCTACAACCTATTGATTAGGAAGAAAAAAGAAAAAACCATGCATGAACAATTTTCATCGTAACAAAAAAAAAAAAAAAAACCATCAAATTCGAGCAAAATATTTAACTTTGAGTCTCATGAATTAGAAAAAATACATATATAAAATAGTAATAATATATAAAGAGATAGATAGATAGAGACTAAAATATCTTTTTTCATTATCAAAATAGGTTAAACAATAATAATAATTTGTATTATGAAAAAATACTTTTTAAAATTTATAAGTGATACTCACAAAGATAATTATAATAATTATTTTTTAAAAAATAGTAAAAAATAGTAAAAAATTAATTTTAAATTTTATTAGATATAATATATATATAAACTAAAATTGGACAATTGAGAGTAGACTAAAATTGTATTATAATTTTTTTTTTTGTCAAGTGAGCATATACATAGTTCATCATTAATGGACGTGTACTCTTTTATTTCTTGAAGTAGGGGTTCACACTCTCCACATCCACGTTTGTTTGTATGTAATATTTTTTTTTTTATTTAAGTGGATTAATATAATAAAACTTAATTTTATTTTTTAAAAAAAAAAACCAAAAGTATAATAAAAAAATATGAAATCAACTATATAGATCGGATCAAGTAGCTTAAATATAATTTAGCCGGAATAAATTCTAAAATAATAATAAGTAAATCAAAACCAAGTCCAACCAAACCCACCAACAACATAAAGAAAACAAGTGATTTAAAAAAAGAAAAAGAAAAAAAATAATGGAAATTACAAAAGTAGACAAAAAAGGGAGTTGGTAAAAGAAGCAAAGAGCAAAGGCATTATAAATGCTTTTGGTTTGCACAATCTTCTTCATTCACACAACTCTAAAAATGGAGCTTTGGCTATGGCTGATCGGAGCTTTGGTTGGTTCTTACATTTTTGTATTTGGGATTCTTAGAAACCTTAATCAATGGTGTTTTGTCACTCGTCACCGCCGTCGTTACAATCTCCCTCCCGGCGACATGGGCTGGCCACTCATCGGAACACTCCTCCCTTTTCTTCAAGCTTTCCGATCGGGTCGACCCGATTCGTTCATTCAACACTTTGCGTACAAGTAATTCTCTCTCTTTCTCTCTCTCTCTCACATTTTATTTTTCTTATTTTCTTTCCATTCTTATTTCTATTTTCAATTTTGGTTTATTTTGGTTCCTATACTTTTGAAATATTTATTTGGTCGTTATATTTCCAACTTTGATTCATTTTGATCATTTAATTTATATGGTCACTTAAAAATAAAAATGGAATAGAACCAATCATTTTTTTAAAAAATACAAGTACAAAAATGGACCACAAAAATTAAAAATATAAACTTGTTTGATAATTATTTGACTTTTTATTTTTAGTTTTTTAAATTAAGTCTACAAACATCTCATGAGCCTCTAAATTTCTTGCTTTTCTTATTTACTTCTGAACCAAATTTTGAAAATTAAAAAAAAAAATAGTTTTAAAATAATATTTTTTGTCTTTCGAATTTGTTTAAGAATTCAAATCTTTTACTCAAGAGAGACGTAAACCATTGTTAAAAAGAATGTAAGAGAATAAACTTAATTTTATAAAAGAAATAAAATAATTACTAAACGAGACTATAGAAATTAAAATTGATGAATAAATACTAAAAGTTCATCAACCAAAATAGTATTTAACTTTTTTTAAAAAATATAATTCTTGAAAAAAAGAATTTAAATTTCAATAGTAATTATTTATTTATTTTGATAAAATTTCAGGTATGGGAAAGTAGGAATGTACAAAACGTATTTATTTGGGAGCCCGAGCGTGATCGTGACGGTGCCGGAAGTATGCCGGCACGTGCTGATGAACGACGAACAATATGGATTCGGTTACTCAAAAGCCACCAGAATCCTCACCGGAAGTAAGGCTCTCAACACCGTCCCCAAGCCGGAGCACCGCCGTCTACGGCGGCTGATTGCGTCATTGATCAGCGGCAACGAGGCGTTGTCGCTATACATAGGGCACGTGGAGGGGATAGTGATCAAGTGCCTAGAGGAGTGGGGGACCATGAAGAAGCCGGTGGAGTTTTTGTCGGAGATGAAAACGGTGGCGTTTAAGGTTTTGTTACACATCTTCATCGGAGCTAATACCGCGGCTTTTATTGATAGAATGGAGAAGCTCTACACTGACTTTCACTTGGGTTTCATGTCCTCTCCCGTCGATCTCCCCGGTACGACGTTCAGCCGAGCTCTCAAGGTAATTTTCTATCCAAAATACTTAAATACATCTCGAATTGCAAATGTGATGAGATATAATGCATAAAAAAGGATAGGTTTTGAAATGCACCGATCTCGACATGTTCTTTTAAGACTATATTTCTTTGCGTTCACTATTTTTAGATTGGATCTTATTATTTCAAACAAATTAATATTTAGATAAATACGATGTTTCATTTTAAAACCAACTGAAACTTTTTATGTGGCCAAATTAACTTTTTGTGAGGTCTCTTCTACTTTCTGATGTGTGATCTTTGTTAAGTTATACTCAAAATGACAAACTATTGGACATATATGATTAACACTAATACATATGACTTAAAGTACGTTTTTAAAGTTCAATAATAACCACTAATCTTTTTAAATGATAATTTGCATCTTATCCATGAAAAATAATAACAATATTATTGTTAGTTAAAAAATTTGATTTTTTTATTGTTAGTTAAAAAAAATTGATTTTTTTTCATTAATCCTTTGACTTTTACTTTTTTTTGGTTGACAAAATCTAATTTTATGCAAAAAAAAAAAAAAAAAAAAAAAGTAATTTGTAATATATATTTAAAAGCTTGATGCTTGATTAATGTCACATAAATTTTTTCTACTAAAAAAAATGTCCCAGAATTTTTTTTTTTTTGTTCCAATTATTTGAGGAATCACATATTATTATTATTATTATTATTATTTACAAGTACATGTCTACTTTTTCTTTTTAAGCACATGTCAACTAAGATGAAACATTTTGTATGTTTAAATTAAAAATAAGTTTTAAATAATTAATAAAATTTTAAGTGAAACATTTAGCAAGTTTAATCAATAAAAGACGAGTTTAAGGTGTAAATATAAACTAGAAAATAGTTGAAAGTTAAATTTTAAATTTACTCATATTTATTAATCTTTGAGGTTGGTGTCTGAGCTATTTCAATTTTTTGGAAAATTTACTTAATGTATATATTTAGATAATTGTTTTAAATGACAAAATTATTAAAAATATTTTTAATTATAATAAAATATTACTGTCTATCCGTGATAGACTGCGATAGACTTGTATCATTGACAATAATAGATGTGTATCGCAGTCTATCATTCATAGATAGTGACATTTTGCTATATTTAAAAATAACTTAACTTATTTTGATTTATTTGAAAATAACCTTAAAAGGAAATTTGATATATGTATTTGTTTTAATTTTATTATGTAAAATTTGAACGTTTATAGTTACGAGAATTAGGAGGAAACGTCGACCTCTAGGAGGGTAAATTTGTACTTTAAACTACATTTAATTGAATATTTAAGTAGAGTATTGAAAACAGAACGTTCAAAGCATTAAAAATGAAAGCCTGAAAACGAGGCACATGACATCGGTGTGATGCACTAATTTTAAAATGAAAAAAACAGCCAAGGCACGTGCCATGTAGTAATCCCCCCCCCCAAAAAAAAAAAAAAGATTTTCCTTATTTATTTTTAGTGCAAAGAAAATAATATTGGAGACTGCACTTAATCATTAATCATTGTCTTTTTTAAATGAATTTATCTATATTATAAAGTGAATGAGATCTAATAATAATAATAATATTTATTTTATTTGAAACAAAGATTTAAAATGTCGATGTTCACAAAAAATATTGAGATCTTAATTCTATGAAAATATGAATAATATATCCATCTCCATCAATATTTCTAGAAAAATTACAAATCTTTTAATTAATAAGTAAAAAATTTACATTTTTAAATAAATCAAAATACTTAATACTTAGATTATTTTCACACATCAGTGACATTTTATTGGTTTTCTTTTCTTTTTTGTTTATTTGTTTATTTTTTATTTTTTTTACAATTTAACGTGAATTCACTCATTATGTAGCTATCAAATCCACGGAGGACATGTGAAAATGTAAACACTTAAATAGAAATTTAATAAAAATAGTAGAGAAATTATTTTAAATGACAAAATTAATAAAAATTTTAAGATTAATAGTAAAATATCATAGTCTACTTGTGATAGACCACGATAGATTATTATCTCTGTTTATCATAGTCTATCAGACTGTGATATTTTGCTATTATTTGTAAATATTTTGATTCATTTTCCTATATTTGAAAATAGCTCAATTTAATATTATATTTAAAAAACTAATCATTCATTACTAATTTTAAAGTTATTTGTTTTTGTTTTTGTTAATGTTTAAGTTACAAATTTGAGTTTGTTAAAAGTGAATTTAGCTTAACGATAATTAGCATAACCTTTCATTCTAGAGATAGGAGGTTCGATCTCCATTCCACAATTTATTGTACTAAAAAAAATTTACAAATTTGGGTTTTGTACTTCACCTAACATTCCTCTAATTGATATGCACATATACACCCCAACAAATTTTATAAAAATATAAAGCCCATCACATCCTACTTGGTCAAAACTAAAGATATGTACATATACACCCAATATATATAAGCCATCACATCCTACCTGGTCAAATCTTTATAAAAAAGAAAAAGTTGTATATATTTGGATTCCACAGCCTATATTATTTTCTTGTCAAACTAGGCCAAAGATATATATATATATATATATATATATATACTAATGAGTGAACAATAATGTTTATGGGACTTTTTGTTATGTAAATTTCAGGCAAGAAATGAGTTGATAAAGATATTTGAAAATGTACTAAAAGAGAAGAGGGCAAATTTGAAGAACAAAGGGGAAGAAAATAGAAAAAAAGATATGACTGATTTATTATTAGAAGTAAGAGATGAAGATGGTCAAGGCTTGGATGATGGCTGCATTATTGATCTATTGATTGGTTTCTTCTTTGCTGGCCATGAAACTTCTGCTCATAGTATTATGAGAGCTATCATGTATCTCTCCGAAAATCCCGAAACCCTACAAAAAGCTAAGGTTTGTTTCTAATTCCTACATTTTCAACTTTACGTTATATAATATACGTACATGCATATTGTTATCTTTAACTTTTAAAAGACGTTGTCAAAGTGAGCTTAATTTAACGGTAATTGACATAAGTCTTTCTCTGGTTGTATTGGAAAAAAAGGTATTACAACAACGGACAATAAATAGTTGCTAACACTTTTAGGACTAATAATTAAGTATATAACAGGAAGTAGCAAAGTTAGTGCACTTACTGATCCCTCTTTTCTTTTGTCTATTGTTGGGAAAAGGTATAGCAATATTTTAAAAGAATGACAAATAAAGAAAAATCTATCCGTGATAGACTCATATGAGCGAAAGAGTCTATCAAATTGTAGATATAGAGAACTTATATCCAGCTCTAGGAGTTTATCAGTGATAGACTTCTATTGCATATATAGAAAATTTAAATCCAGTTCTAAGAGTTTATCAATAAAAGATTTTCTATTGTACATATAGAAAATTTATATCCAACTCTAGGAGTTTGTTAGTAATAGACTATATAGCTCATATAAGTATCGGGGATAGAGTCTATCGTCAATAGACTCCCATGAACGACATAGTCTATCAGTGAGAGATTTCAAGTATTGGATCTAAGTTTTATATATCTTAAATTGTTTTTACATTGTGTTATATCTGATAATATTTTAAACTTGATTTTTATATTAATATTAACCCTTTTTGAAATTTAGCTCAACAAGAAATGGAAAGGTATGAAGTTAGGTGGTTTAATTTAAAAGGAATTAAAAGGAAAGTAGTAAACAAAAACTTTAGGACTGGTTCAAACAAACATTAAAAATTAGTACTTCAAGTTTTAACATTGAAAAGGACACATTTGAAAAGTATATATATATATTTATTAATTAAAAATTGAATCAAAATGGACATAAAGCTAGAATAAAAAATATATATATATTATTGTTGTGCAGGCTGAGCAAGAGCAAATTGTGAAGGCAAGGCCAGCTGATGCCCAACACAAAGGCTTAACTATGAAGGAAATCAAACAAATGGAATATCTTTTCAAGGTGCCCCCTCATTTCTTCTCTATTTCCTTAACTTCCAAAATACCATCAAATTTAACCCCTAATTTTATTCCTATTTCAAGGTTTGACCCTACAATTATTTTATTTTGTTTGCAAATGAGTATGTGAAATGACACAAATAAAATAACAAATTCATCTTTCAATCACCTACCCCAAAATATATTTAGAAATTTTGTATGGATGACCCAATTTTTGGGTCCAAAATGTCAAATTACCCGAATTTTCAAAAACAGTCTCAAATGATCTTTTGCTAACGTTAAGTTTGAGTGAAATTACCAAAATAAATTCATGCACACGAACAAGCCCATCTCGCTCTCGCTGTCAGTGACGATCCATTAGCGAACCCTCTTTCTCCTTGAGGAATGGAACGAGGAGGATTGTCGATTTCAACCAAATCTTGGAAAGGAATGAAACGAATGACGTTCGTTAGAATCATGGAACAAAAGTCATCCTTGGTTGTAGAGTGGAAGGGTGGAAATTCGTCGGAGAAAAAGAATAAAATCGTGTCGGAGTCGGAGAAGAAAAGGAAATCTCATCGGAAAAAAAAGAATGAGAAAAAGAAAGGCAAATTCATAACTTTACTTGTTTGTGACATCCGCAGAAGATCATTTGACATTTTTTTTAAAAAAATCAGCTCATTTGACATTTTAGCCTTTAAAGTATGTTTTCTGTGCAATTTTTTCAATATTCATTTTAAAATAACATTGTTTTTTTTTTTTTTCTTGGAATGATTTTGAGTTTGTTTGGATAACCTTCTCATTTAAGCAAATTTTACTAAAATGTTTTTATATCTTACCTTTTTTTAAAGTGTTTTAAATTAAATAACAATTTTTTATCGCGCCAGATTGCAAAGTGAATATATTAAGCACAAATTAAATATATTTTTTAACTACATATCTTTTAATATTTTTGGTTTTTTACTTGGAAGATTGTTTTTAGCCCATCTATCAAAAGTTCCTTCAAAAGAGATCTTAAATTAATAAAAAATTTATAAATTGTTTTTTTTTATTAAGATTTACACTTTTACAAAATAATTTTAATTATCTAAAATCATGTCGAGAGCTATACTAAACACATTAGCTTGTCAAACATCTATTTAATAATCATTTAATTTTTAAAGTCCCGTTTGGTAATCATTTTGTTTTTTTGTTTTTGTTTTTAAAAATTAAACCTATATCATCCACATTTCTTACAATGATTTGCATCTTTTTTTAAGTACAATACTTGAATTCTTAGCCAAATTCTAAAAACAAAAACCACTTTTTGAAAACTATTTTTTTAATTATTAAAATTTGAATTTTTTTAAAAATTATTGGTGAAAAGTAAATAACAAAAATAAGAAATTTAGAGGTGAAAATAGTATCCATAGGCTAATTTTAAAAAACAAAATGGTTACCAGACGGGACCTAATTTTTCGTTTCTCTTAAAATTATATTTATAAGTACTACTTTTAGCTATATGTTTATTTGTTTTAATATTACTTAGGAGTGTTTTTTTAATTACTTCACCCATTTCTTGAGAACTAAAAAAAAATCTTTATTTTTTTTAGAATGTGACTATTAATTCGAATGAAAATTATTGTAAAGAATGGTGAGAAAATAAATACAATTTTTTTAAAAAAAACAAAATTTAAAATGCATTATTAAACGGGATCTTAATTTTTGTACAATTAGAAATATTTATTTTATTTAAAAAACATTTCTCCCTAGATTTATTCCGACACACACTATGAGAATCTTATTTTAAATTGTTATCCATTTTGAACCATTTATTTAAAAATCTATGGCTTTTTTAGGTGATTGATGAAACATTGAGGAAGACAAGTTTGGCCTTCACATTATCAAGAGAGACAAAAGTTGACGTTAACTTAAAAGGTTGGTAATTAATTTGTACTCAGATTAATAATAAAAAAAAATTACTTTCTTTTTTTCTTTCAATTTTATTTTTTTTTCAATTAACAATGATAATTAACTAATTTTATTTTTCAGGCTACACCATTCCAAAGGGATGGAAAATCCTTGTTTGGACTCGAGCTGTTCATATGGACCCTGAGATATATGAAAATCCACAAAAATTCGACCCCTCGAGATGGGATGTAAGTAGTTTTTAGTATTCTCGATCTTTTCGTTCTTAGATAAAATACTCTTGAAATTGAATTTAAGGAGCGAATAATAGAAAGAAAGAATGCGAGACGGATAGAGTTTCATTGTATATTGAAATACAACTCTAAATGACTTATTTATGATAATAAAAAAAATAGATCTAATAATACAATTTAATTAACACTAAACAAGGAAATAAATAATTTAAATAACATAATCAAACCATTAGTACTCTCATTGTCAACCAAATTAACATTATTACAAAAAAAAAAGAATTAAGAAAAAAAGAATCATGGTGAACATATAGGGTGAATAGTGCTATAGTATTAGATCTTTTTTAAAAAATTACTGTCAAACTTTTGATCTCAGAGTCGATAGTTCAAGTTTTATATTAGTTGAACTATAATTTATCTGGTTAGTTTGAAAGTATTATTGTTCATACTTTAATGGTTTTTTTTTCTAACAATAATATGTTGTGGAGACTTAATGGTGTTATATAATGTAGTTAATAATAAATGGAAGTGATGATTAAATGTCACATTCTATATAATATATTATGATTTTTAATTTCAGAATCCAAAAAGAAGAGCTGGTTCTTTCATTCCATTTGGAGCAGGAATGAGACTTTGCCCTGGAATTGATCTTTCCAAACTTGAAATAGCTATTTTTCTTCACTATTTCATCCATGGTGGCTTCAGGTCATAATCAAAACCTTTTTTTTATTTTTTTAATTATTATTATTTATTAAATTACAAATTTGGTCCTTGGAGAGTATTAAAATTTAGTCTTATGATTTGAAAATCTAGAATTTAGACCACGGTTATCAATCGGTTATCAAAATTTACGCTGATGAAACGTAATCCATCAATGGTAATGTAAAAAGTAGGCTCCAGTTGATTACATTACATATTGTTTACCTGTGTTCTGTAGTCGTAATGAACTGTAGGGCTCGCGCCTTTAAATTTGTAATTAATTCGAGCAATCTAATTGAGAAACGAAGGGTGCTCAATCTGATTGTTCTTGAAAATTACGTGGGATCCACTACCTTTACCGTTATGGTTACCTTTACAGATATATTATTATTGTAACCGTATGAGAATTATGAATCTGTCACATTTACTGTTATCTTTATCTCTATTTTTATCGTTTAGTGTCAAACTATAATGGTAACGATAACAGTAAATGTGACATATTCGTAATTCTAAGTAAAGACAATAAAAAACAATCCAATTACATTTACAATTCAGGCTCATTACAATTACCCCAATTTTTATTACGGTTTGGTAAAACGTAGCCTAATTACAATAAGATTCCATTGATAGATTAATAGTAAAGGTACTAGATCACACGTAATTTTCAAGCACATCTTGATAACATATTTGGAGATGGACTCCATGGTCTATTGCGATTACGAAACCCGGTAGATAACAACAAACATAATCAAATGGAGCTCAGCTTTCGGATTACCATTGATGAGTTATATTTCACCGAAGAAAAACATGGCCTTAGTTATCTCACCAATAGTCTTTATAATTTGATAAAAGCTTCATAAATAGTCTCTAACCACACAAACTATTTATCTAAATTCTAACTTTCTTCGAACCCTAGAAAAGAATTTACAGTTTAACCAAACAAAAAAAACTATAATTAATAATTTAATTATGTAAAAAAAGTTGATAAAATCCTGAACTTTTTTATTTTTTTTGGGTGCAGACTTGAGAGAGTAAATCCAAACTGCCCAGAGAATTATCTGCCATTGCCAAGGCCTACAGACAACTGTCTTGCAAGAGTTGTAAGGGATTCATGATCAGTGTTGAAAATCAAAGAAGATCAAAAAATGGGATCCCAGTTTCTAACTTTAATTTTCAACTCAAAATATATATAATATAGTTTCATTAGGAACATTTCAATATTTTCCTTCAATATATATATATATATATATATATACACGTATATATATTTATAGTTTTTTATGGGTTTAATTATGAATAAATCATCTCAGTTTTATATGCTAGAGATCAAAGTCTTGTTAATTTTCTGTGCAGAAATCAAATGAAATCGACAACCTTAATCAAATCATCCCTTTTTTCCTTTTCTTTTTTATTTGAATAATTGCACATAATGGCCGGAAGGGTATTACTATTTGCATAAATGGCAAAATTTTTAATTATTTGATTTTTGACCAACTACGTTATGTGGAGGGGCCCATCTTTCTATTGTTTGGTCATCTATTCAATGAAAAAGTTGGAATAATTGCCATTTATAAGGGCTAAATGAAAAGTAAGCTCAATTTTAAAATCCAACGGAATTTGGTCTTCTGCTGATATCGTCATAAAGTCAAATTACTAATTCTTTTTTCTTCTTCCTTTTTCCATTTACAACTTTTTCTCTTTCTTAAAAGAAGAAGTTTGTGTTTCTTCTTCTTCCTTTTTCCTTCTTTTGGCGTTTCTTCTTTTTTGTGTTTTTTTCTTCTTTATTCTTCTTCCGCTTTTGGTTGGGTCATCGTCATCTGTGTTCGTCTTCATCTTCACTTTTGCATACGTTCATCTTCATCTTCCTTTGCGATCAGGAGCGAGAGCGAGAATAGGGTAGAGTGATGGAGAGCGAGAACAAAAATCAGGTATTGCAATGGAGAGTAAGAGCGAGAATTAGTGAGCAAGAACGAGAATTGGAGCAGGATAAAGAGCGAGAGCGAGAATCAAGGAGCACAATGGAGAGCGAGAGTGAGAATGACTTCGAGCGACAAGTCCTCACATGCATTTGAAGTCAAGTTGGTAACTTCACTTGACACTGACGTAAGTAAAAGACTATTCCTCATTCGTTTTCTTAATCTTGGGTCATTTTTCATTTCAGCCCCTCAAATAAGGCCATCTATCTGGCAAACCTAAAAAAGTTTTGGTGGCTAGTTTTTTAAAAAGTCAAGTTTTAGTGGGAAATTTGTACAAATGACCCAAAAATTGGGCCCAAAATGTCAAATGACCAATTTTTAAAAAATAATATCAATTGACCCTCTGCTGACATCATCGCCATACCAAATTACGTAAATTGCCCTTACACCGGCCTCACGAGGTAAATCTCGCTATTGTCTGATTAAATGCTCTCGCTCTCGCACTTGCTCTCGCTTGAAATTCCCTAGTTTGATGTGATTGCTCATCAGTGTACTGTTGATTTGACAAAATGTCACAACAAAAGCCTTAAATCAAATCAATAATATCTAAACACAATACAATGATGATTTCTTCAAACTCTAAACTCCATTTCAAAGGTGATTACTTCTCTTGTTTTTTATGGTGTTTTGTTGAACGGAGATTTCCAAAACGAGACTTTCTCAGAAAAGAACAGAACAACTTTTTCAGAAAGGTGAAACATTATTTTGAGTCTGTTTAATTATTTTTGATGTATTATTTCTGGAAGGGCAGCATTACGAAATTTTTATTGGAAGAGAGTAAGAAAGAGGAACAGTAAGAGAGAGAGCGAGATTATGAGAAAGAGCGAGATTTTGAGAGAGAACGAGATTTTGAGAGAGAGCGAGAGCGAGATTGAGAGAGTGAGGTTTTGAGAGAGAATGAGAGTACACTTCAATTGCTTGTACAGCTTAATGACAAATGTTCTCTTGCTTTGTAGGATGACAGGAAAATGTCTATTTATTCGATTTGAAGGTGCTGAGAATGAAAGTTCATATATTGAGGGACAGTTAAAAGGAATTGTTGTGATCCCTACAGTGAATTATGAAGAACTTAAATCTCGCATTTACAGGGCTACAAAAATCAGTTCTTCAGAGTTTGATCTTATCCTGAAAGTTAAATATAATCTTGAATTTGAATCCCCTTCACAATGCATAACGGATGCTGATGATCTTCACTTCTTTCTTTTGGGAGAAGAGGTTAGTAGACTTCAGATAGCTGTAACGTTGAAGTATAAATAGGACGAAAGGGTTGGAATGGGGTTTGGAGATGTGAGTCATGATGATACGCCTGTGGACAGACAATATGAGGAATCATATCAGTTTTGTCGGGAAGAGAATGATATTCCATTGTCTACCAACACTGATATTCCACTGTCTATCAACACTGTACCATCAACATTCAATTATATAGATTGTGGTCCTTTAGTGGATGTGAATGTGAATGAGCAACCAGCAGGATTGAATGAAATGGATCGTGATCATAGAGATGTGCATTCTACAACAGCTTCAGTGGTTCCACCATCTGTGTCTTCAAGTCATAGGATAGAGTTAATTATGCCTGGCACCTCTTCATCTGGGACAGATGACGTTGAAGTTGGTCAAATTTTGAGCAAAAAGGACTTGAAAACGAGATTGTCTATTCTGTCTATCAACAGAAATTTTGAATTTAAGGTCAGGAAATCAACCAAATCTCTATTCACTGTCAAATGCATTGGGGAGACATGTAAGTGGAGCCTTCGTGCAATCAAAATGGAAAGGTCTGATATATTCAAGATCACAAAGTATTGCAGTTCGCACACATGTTCTATAGGAATTTTGAATCACGACCATAAACAAGAAACTGCTACGGTTGTTGGTCAACTCATCAAGGATAAGTTCACGGGCATAGGACGTGTTTATAAACCTTGTCATAACGTTGAGGATATGAGGAGATATTATGGCGTGAACATAAGTTATGATAAAGTGTGGCGTGCAAGGGAAGCTGCGTATGATCTCACTAGAGGTACTCCAGAATACTCATACTCCATACTACATGCCTATGGAGAAGCGCTAAAAATAGAGAATCCGGGTACAGTCTTTGAGATCGAAGTTGAAGATGAGGTGCATTTCAAGTATATGTTTATAGCATTAGGGCCTTGTATTAGAGGTTTTGCAAGTTGTCGTCCTTGTATAATTGTTGATAGGTCACACTTGAAAGAAAAATACAAAGGCACCATGTTGGTTGCGGTTTCTATGGACGTGAACAATCAGTTATACCCACTATCATATGCAATAGTGGACAATGAAACCGATCGATCATGGAAATGGTTTATGTCAAACTTGAAATGCAGTATCGGAGAACCCGATAATCTGGTGTTTGTGTATGATCAAATGGTATCTATCGACAATGCTATTCGTGCATTTTTTCCCATAGCATTTCATAGATTGTGCACATGGCATATAGAACATAATCTGGTTACAAACTTTAAGGATAGCACGATTGTTGGGATATTTAGAGATGCAGCAAAGGCATTTCGCATGATAGAGTTCCAGACAAAATGGGACGAACTCCACAGTTTTAGAGACGGTGCTGTCACAAAATATTTAGAAGACATCGATCTTCAAAGATGGGCACGGGTTTACCAAATAGAACGAAGATATGATAACATGACATCCAACAGTGCAGAGTGTTTCAATTCCTTAACTAAAGAGTATCGACTGATGCCCATAGTATGCTTGATTGAACATGTTAGAGGAATGCTCCAATCATGGTTCTATGAACAGAGGAATTACTGGCCATCTCGAACGACATTGCACTCTGATTATTGTGAAACCCGATTGGCAAGTGAAGCTAATAAGGGCAGATGATATCGGGTGGAGCCTATTGATTGTTATCAGGTACACGTACGAGATAATCGATTGGACGGTATTGTCAATCTTCACACGAAGGAATGCACGT
>NW_024064782.1:99599-104095 GCF_009727055.1 Benincasa hispida | reverse complement strand
CCCTTCACAATGCATAACGGATGCTGATGATCTTCACTTCTTTCTTTTGGGAGAAGAGGTTAGTAGACTTCAGATAGCTGTAACGTTGAAGTATAAATAGGACGAAAGGGTTTGGAATGGGGTTTGGAGATGTGAGTCATGATGATACGCCTGTGGACAGACCATATGAGGAATCATATCAGTTTTGTCGGGAAGAGAATGATATTCCATTGTCTACCAACACTGATAATCCACTGTCTATCAACACTGTACCATCAACATTCAATTATATAGATTGTGGTCCTTTAGTGGATGTGAATGTGAATGAGCAACCAGCAGGATTGAATGAAATGGATCGTGATCATAGAGATGTGCATTCTACAACAGCTTCAGTGGTTCCACCATCTGTGTTCTTCAAGTCATAGGATAGAGTTAATTATGCCTTGGCACCTCTTCATCTGGGACAGATGACGTTGAAGTTGGTCAAATTTTTGAGCAAAAAGGACTTGAAAACGAGATTGTCTATTCTGTCTATCAACAGAAATTTTGAATTTAAGGTCAGGAAAATCAACACAAATCTCTATTCACTGTCAAATGCATTGGGGAGACATGTAAGTGGAGCCTTCGTGCAATCAAAATGGAAAAGGTCTGATATATTCAAGATCACAAAGTATTGCAGTTCGCACACATGTTCTATAGGGAATTTTGAATCACGACCATAAAACAAGAAACTGCTACGGTTGTTGGTCAACTCATCAAGATAAGTTCACGGGCATAGGACGTGTTTATAAACCTTGTCATAACGTTGAGGATATGAGAGATATTATGGCGTGAACATAAGTTATGATAAAATGTGGCGTGCAAGGGAAGCTGCGTATTGATCTCACATAGAGGTACTCCAGAATACTCATACTCCATACTACATGCCTATGGAGAAGCGCTAAAAATAGAGAATCCGGGTACAGTCTTTGAGATCGAAGTTGAAGATGAGGTGCATTTCAAGTATATGTTTATAGCATTAGGGCCTTGTATTAGAGGTTTTGCAAGTTGTCGTCCTTGTATAATTGTTTGATAGGTCACACTTGAAAGAAAAATACAAAGGCACCATGTTGGTTGCGGTTTCTATGGACGTGAACAATCAGTTATAACCCACTATCATATTGCAATAGTGGACAATGAAACCGATCGATCATGGAAATGGTTTATGTCAAACTTGAAATGCAGTATCGGAGAACCCGATAATCTGGGTGTTTGTTGTATGATCAAATGGTATCTATCGACAATGCTATTCGTGCATTTTTTCCCATAGCATTTCATAGATTGTGCACATGGCATATAGAACATAATATCTGGTTACAAACTTTAAGGATAGCACGATTGTTGGATATTTAGAGATGCAGCAAAGGCATTTCGCATGATAGAGTTCCAGACAAAATGGACGAACTCCACAGTTTTAGAGACGGTGCTGTCACAAAATATTTTAGAAGACATCGATCTTCAAATGGGCACGGGTTTACCAAATAGAACGAAGATATGATAACATGACATCCAACAGTGCAGAGTGTTTCAATTCCTTAACTAAAGAGTATCGACTGATGCCCATAGTATGCTTGATTGAACATGTTAGAGGAATGCTCCAATCATGGTTCTATGGAACAGAGGAATTACTGGCCATCTCGAACGACATTGCACTCTAATTACTGTGAAACCCAATTGGCAAGTGAAGCCGATAAGGACAGACGATATCGGGTGAAGCTTATTGATTGTTATCAGGTACACGTACGAGATAATCGATTGGACGGTATTGTCAATCTTCACACGAAGGAATGCGCGATACGGTTGAAAATCCTGATCTTGGAATGCACGTGTAAGGAATTTGACTCACTTGGTATCCCGTGTTCCCATGGAATTGTTGTTGCCAAGGAAAGAAATATACCCATCCACGGTCTTTGTAGTCGATTTTATACAGTGGACTCTCTAATGACTGCGTATGCGGAGCTTATAAAACCACTTGGTCACATATCTGAATGGAAAAGACCATCTGGATACATAGAAAATATTATCCTTCCTCCGAAGTTTGTGCCACAAGCTGGGTGACGGAGAGTGAGAAGAATACCATCCAGAGGAGAATTTCGCAGACAAATGAAGTGTGGTCGGTGTGGGAATTATGGACGTAACTGCCAAAATTATACTGAACCATTTACAACCGTGCGACGTGCCAAAAATGCCAGAGACCGAGACATAAACACCCCTCATCCAGTTTAGTTATAAATACCATTGATTATTTTTTCATACGTCATACTTGTAACATACTTCATACGTTTTCATACTTGTAACATACTTTATACTTTTTCATAGTCCATACTTGTAACACTTCATACTTCATACTTTCATCTTGTAAACAAAAAACAATAACAAGCTGGAGTATTTATATAATAGCAATATTCATACTCTCTCAATCTTCATACTCTCTCCATCGTCATACTCTCTCAGTCTTCATACTTGTAACAAAAGTGGATAACAAATACTCTCTCAATCTTCATACGTGTAACAAAAAACAATGACTTCATACTCTTTCAATCTTCATACTTATAACAAAATGGATAACAAATACTATCTCAATCTTCATACGTGTAACAAAAAACAATGACTTCATACTCTCTCAATCGTCATACTTGTAACAAAATGGATAACAAATACTATCTCAATCTTCATACGTGTAATAAAAAATAATGACTTCATACTCTCTCAATCCTCATACTTGTAACAAAATGGATAACAAATACTATCTCAATCTCGCTCTCTCTCACAATCTCGCTCTCTCTGAACGTCTCGCTCTCTCTTACAATCTCACTTTCTCTTACAATCTCGCTCTCTCTCAATATCTCGCTTTCTCTCAACACCCCACTCTCTCGATCTTTGAACTTTGAACCTTGAACCATATAATGTTCTAAGCTCAATTATGCATGTTCTGATAAAATTCTGATTTTGAACTTTGAACTTTGAACTTACATAAAAATAGATGTTCAATTCAATTATACAATGAAAAGAGTAGTAGCTCCATTATACATAAAAAATGCATGTTTTGATAAAATTCTGATATTAAACTTTGATCTTTGAACTTTCATAAAAAAATATATATTCAATTATACAATGAATTTTTTTATATACATAAAAAATAAATGAATGTTTTTTACAAAGAATAAAAAATACAATGTTCTATACATATAAAAAATATGAAGTGTTTGCCCATAACTGACACGCTAATTGCATCCTATATTCACTCATCTTCTCCTGAGTGATTACGGATGGATTAGCACCAATCACTAGGTGTTTCAGTAGTTTTATTGCGAAGATGCCACAATCAAGCGACCCATGTTGTATGTCGACCTTCTTAGGTCACGAGATTTTCCAACGGGCTGTGGATAGGTGCAGCTTCGATTGATCCATGTCACAGTAGTGAAGTAGGGATGGTATTGTGACCGTCAATGGCTCTAGCCAATTCACCAGCTTTGTCATTGGTGTGTATAACTGAAGTGAATCGAACACGAATATATGGCCTCTGTTAATGTCCATTGCAAGGACCATCCAGTGGTCACTGATATTCATCACTGTGTAAACGAAATCCACATCTACCCATTTGACATCGAATTTACTGGTGACGTAATCCTTATACGTGTCTTCATCTTCCCAAGCTAGGGCAGCCTCCAGAAGTGACTTATTCTTTATTCGTTTAAATACCCCGCCACGAGCATTGAGGTGACTCTGTCAAATAAAATGAGAAGTTAAATAAAGAAGTAAAGACCAGGAAACTTAACGAAATGAGAAGTTAAGAAACAAAATATCAAAATTTACCGTTATACCAATTGGCAATATGGTGAACTTATGCATGCACATGTCGGGCCGGGTATAAAATTTATCTTTCATAAAATAAAATAAAGTGTTTAAGGTCTGCACGAAAAAATAATATGTCAGTAAAAGTACATGATAGCAAACATGTAAAGACGTAAAGACTAGGACATTTACATCGCACTTGACCAACGAATTCGGGTAATCAATTCCTTGAAGAATTGCTTGTCAAGTGGTTCGAAGAAGTTCTCTCGAACCTCGTTGTCTGTATTGTCGTCCGAGATCCAGCCCATCATTTCTGTTATGATATTGTGTGAAATGGTGTGTGCTACGTTATATGTGACGATCGATCTGGATATTGACGTAGCTACACCTGGGAGAGGATGTTTAGCCACACTTTTCTTCTTTACTTGGGCTGGGGTGTATATTTATCAACCGGTTTTCTCTTACGACTAATTCTTCGAGATTCCTACATAAACAGATAAAAAAACGTTACTCATCAAGAAATATAAAAATATAAACAAAGATTACTGATCAATAAATTACTCACCAATGGAACTTCTTCTATGGTCATAACAATCCCAGAAGTGTCTGCCTCTGGGATGCCAGACATGTCAGCCTCTGTATGTGGCATGGTGAGTAAGGCAGACATGTCGGGCTCTGTTTGT